>NC_046662.1:54596756-54606914 GCF_010883055.1 Belonocnema kinseyi | reverse complement strand
AGATTTTCATACTTGTAAGAAAATTTGTATTGTAAGCTGATGGATAAGAAATAGAAGACGTAGACAATATTTTTGAATAAAAACTGATGTTTCAGCACGATGGTTAATCAAAAAATACAATTATGAAATTTTTAGGTAAAAAATTAATTTTTGACCAAAAATCATATTTTCAACATAATATAAAAATTTTTAACCATAGAGTTAAATTTCTAAATCAGTGAGATCAATTTTCTACCAAATACGTAAATTTTCAACCAAATAATTAAACTTCCAACTAAAAAAATACAATTTTACCAAAAATTTTATATTTTAAATTTGAAAAATGTATTGCAAACTAAAGAAAAGAGAAATTTTTAAAAAATAGTTTAATTTTCTGCCAAATGAATGAATTTTCAATTCAGAAATTGAATGTTAAACCAAGAACATTACTCTACAATTAAAACTAAACTATTACAATCTTTAAAGAAATCAATTAATTTTCCACACAATTTTTTTTTTAACACCATCGATTTTTCAACAAATAACGGAATTTAACAAAATACTTGAATTTTAAAGTCAGAAAGAATAAATGGAAATACGTTTATATAACATTCGTTTAAAGGATAACCTGAAAATTTTATTTTCAGTGGAGTTATGCAGGGGGAAAGTAAAATTAAAAAAGTAATTTGTTTGAAAACTACTAAACCGATTGTGAAGATCGAAATGTATGTTATTGTCACCCATAAGAATAGTTAGAAAAATAAAGTCAACATACCTTATTTTCAACTGAAAAAATTTTGTTTACAAAATAGTACAAGGGAATTGAATTTTTGACTAATAAAGGTTTTTTTGCCGAAAAGAAAACATTTCTTCGAAAATATTGCTTTTCAAATACAAATTTCATATCTTGTGCAAAAAGGTTGAAATTTTAAAATATTAGTACAATTTTTAATTAAATTTAATTAATTAATCAACTAATTAATTAATTCAATTAATTAATTAATTTAATTTTTCACCACAAAATTTGAATTTGCATTTCGTCCCCAAGCCTACAATTCCCAAATTAAGAACCCACAAACCTACAAAATAACAAGTGCCAAACCTACAAACCCCAAACCCTAAACCAAAAAGCTCCAAACCTACAAGCTTCATATCAACAACCCCAAAAACCCCAAACTAAAAGCTCCAAACCCACAAACCCCAAATCCACAAGCTCCAAATGCGCAAGCTTCATATCTAATAACGTACAAAGGCCAAACCCACAACCCCGAACCCATAAACCCCAAACCCACAAGCTACATATCCACACATACAAACCCTAAACAAACAAACCCTAAACCTACGAACCCTAAAACTAAAAGCTTACAAACCCCAAACTAACGAACCAGAAAGCCACAAACAATAAACCCACACACCCGCAAACCCCAACCCCACAAGCTCCATATCCACACACGTACAGACCCCAAACTAACCAACCCCAAATTACACCAATTTCTTAATTGGTATTATAAGATGTAAGGTATTGGGTTTGTGGAATTGAGGTTAGTATGTTTGGTGTTTATGAATTTACGGTTTGTAGGTCTGCGGATATGGAGCTGGTGTATTCAGAGTTGGTGAGTTTGGAGCTTGTTGGTTTGGGGTTTGTGGGTTTGTGGATGTGGAGTTTGTGGCTTTTTCGTTTGGGGTTTGGGTTTTGTAAATTTAAGACTTATTAGTTTGTGGGTTTTAGGCTTGTTATTTTGATGTTTGTAGGTTTGGGGATAAAATTTATGAAGAAATTCCAGGTTTTTAACAATTTCTTAAATTTTGCTGCAAATCCTAACGTGCTGGTTAAATTCTACGAATGGATTCGTGCTCCGTGACCCCAAAAACATAAAGTATACCTATTATTTCATAAATAAGAGTGTTTCATTTCATTTAATATTCACTACTTTTTAATTGAATCATTTTTAATTATTGGTATTCGGGAATTTGATTATTGAAAAATCCTCCTATCATCGTCAAAACAGTTGAAGTGAAACATAAAGTAATCGAGAAGCTTAGTAAATGTTCCCAATAATATACCAAATTCTTGATTAATATTATGAAAAAAAATTGAAAAATTGAAAAGGTCGTCACCAAAACACTCGTATTGGCAAAAAAATGAATACTCATATGTTCTGCATGGGTTGCTATCATGTACCACCCCATTGCTATCGAACTTATAGAGCGAAGAATCAAGATTTTTTTGCAGAACTTACGGTCAATACAATAAATTTATATTGTTTTTCTAACGTTGACCCAATGAGTCCCGTAATATATTTTTTCTCCATCAAAATGGTTTATCCATTCTCGACAAATTCTGTTCTCAATAATGTTCCATATAAACTCCATAATTCCCATAACAAATTTCCTTTGATTATAGTATTTCGGAAAATTTAGTCTTATATCAATGCCACGTTATTTTGCAAATCCCAAACACTTTTTTAGGATGCGAAATCTTATTTGTTATCCTCTCAAACTCATTTTACAACCCAAAATTTACTTTTCTATCTTTATAGACCAATTTTGCAATTCAAAATCCCTTTTCACACCCTTGATTCTTTTTCTACAATCCAAAATATTTTTTTTCTATTTCCTAAGACTTATTTTATGATTCAAAAGTTTGTATTTTATCCTCTGAAACTCATTTTAAATTATCCAATTTTCTTCTATATCTCCTCAGACTCACTTCACAATCAAAAAGCCCCTTTGATACCCCTCAGTATTTCTGTACAAACCAAAATCTTTTTTCTTCCCTCAGAATTCTTTTATGATTAAAAATTTGTTATTCTCGAACTCAGTTTACATTTCCAAATTTCCTTTCATATGCCCTCAGGCTCACGTCGACATCCAAAACCCCCTTCGATTCCCCATCAGACTCCTTTTACGAACCATATTATTTTTACATTCTCATTTATGAGAGTGTAATGTTATCGTTCAAATTTTCGATATCTGGTTTTTAATGGATCTTTACGTTTTGGCACTAACAGAATCCAAAAAAGATAACATTTTATCGATGTCTGTCTATATTTTTTTCTGTATTTCTGTCTGTATGTCTGTATGTATGGTTACCTGAATGTTGTAGCCACGCTAACATTCAGAAATGAAGCCAGAAAATCTACACAATATAGATCAAGTTAAGAATCTTCAATAACAGAAAATGCTTAACGTCTTAATAAGACAAGATGGAAAATATTTTTAAATTAAAATTAAAATTATTTCTTGAAAAAAAGATCCTACTCCATCTTCACTTCACTGCGAAACAAACCACAAAAATTCTGATTTCCGGTCAGGTGCTTTTTTAATTAAGCTATTAGAAGAATCAGAATAATAACTCTTAATTCAAGAACATAACCCTAATTTTTAGCTAGATGTTAATGGTACACGTAATTATTTTGAAATTACCAAAAAAAATTTAATTTATCTGCCGTATCATCAGAGATTGTGCCTTACTGACAGTAGATCAACCCTCCAAACTATAAAGGCAGAAAATCTACACAATATTGATCAAGTTTAGAATCTTCAATCACAGGAAATGCTTAACGTCTTTATATGACTAGATGAAAAATAATATTTTAAAATTAAAATTAAAATTATTTCTTGAAAAAAAGATAAATATTTACAGTTTTCTTACACCTACTTCCTCTCCTGTTTACAATCTTTCCCATCTCAATCTTTCCAATCTTTCTCTCCTTCCTTCTTTCTCTTCTTCACCGTCTTACTCAACACCCCCTTCACCCATGCTACTGTCCTTCTGTCCCCCCTTTCATGCAACAATACCTCAATGCTTATCCCTCTCCTTTTCACCTCTTCCCACTCCTTCAACCAGTGCTTAACTTTTTTCTCCCCATTCCCACACAATTCACATTCTCTTCTCTTAAGAATGCCAGAACCTATTGAAATCCTCCATGCAACCGCATCTCATTCTCGTTATAAGTCCTTGACTACCTTGCTCTCCTTTCTCACACAAATAATGCGATCTCTCCCTTGGCATAATCCACACATAGCTCCCGTTAAACCTTGACTCTCTAATGCTCTCCTCCCCTTCTGCCTTCTCTTCATCCATGTTATTCTTTTTAACCAACTCATAAAACTTCCTTTCTTTCTCGTGCATCATTCGCACTTCATCCATCTGCAATCCATTCGTTCTAAAATATCTTTCCCTTTCAAGCTCCATCTTCGCACCCCTACGTCTGTTCTTTTTCTCCCACCAACACTCCCTGACCATCTTACTTCCCCCCTTTTCCTAAAATTTCTCTTCATATTTACACGTTCGACTCCCCGTTATAACCCCTAGACTCGTTCTTTCTGTCTTCCATCTGACAATATAGTTCAGGGTATTCCTTGTCTACCCAAGTGTCCACTTTACATACCTCTCTTGTCTCCAGTTTACCTTTTCACTTACCTACCACATCCACACACTATTCTTTAAAATAAGACACTCATTACTAGCAAATCAAACAATTTCATTCTTCTTATAGAATTTTCTGCAAACAATCTCTTCCCCAGACCCCACACCTGCCTCCTAGCCACATTTATCCTTCTCACCTTCTCTTTTGTATGACCATCTACTTCCCCATTACTCCAAAACAGGAAGCCCAGGTAAACAAACTCTTTCACCTCCTGTACCGCTTTTACCTTCCACTTCTCTCCCTTATCTCTCTCTCTTTTACCTCCTTTCCTGAACACCAAAACCTTTGACTTGTCCGCATTTATCTCTAACCTATTTTGGTCCAAATATCTTCTTAACCTTTTTTTCATCTCCTTTAACGCCTCTTCGCTTTTTGCTAGCAGCACTATGACATCTGCATACGCTAGTGACCATATCCTGTCTACCCTAACCCTAACTCCTCCTATCACTGCGGCCGCTAGCTTACTTTAGATATCCGCGATTAAAATTACAGAAAGCGTTTGCCTAAGCAGGTATCCTTGCCTCAAGCCCCTATCGATCCATAAACCCTTAGAGATTCCCTTTGCTCCTCTCACCCTATCCTTCATCTCCTCATATACCTCTTTTACCCTCTTGATAAGCCCTCTCTCCACTCTTCTCTCTTCCATTGCCTCCCACAACCTTCCCCTAAGATCTTATTTTAATTTGTTAAAAGATTTAAATGAGAAATTGAAATTAAAATCATTTCTTGATAAAAAGATCCCACTCTTTCCTCACTCCATTGGGAATCGAACCACAAAACTTCTAATTTTCAGAAATCAGGAGTTTTGTGGTTCGAATCCTAATGAAGTGAAGCAGCAGTAACATATTTTTTTCAAAAAATAATTTCTATTTGAAAATATTATTTTCCATCTAGTCTGCTTAAGACGTTCAGCATTTTCTGCTATTAAAGATTTTTAACTTAATCGATGTTGTGTGGATTTTATGCATTCATGGTTAGGAGGGTTGTCCACTGTCGGTAAGGTACCATCTATAATGATTTAACAGATTCGTGTAAGATTTAAAATTTCGGTCTTCAAATAATATTGGTATTATTATTACTAAAATGCAAAAGTGGCTGAAATTTTCATATCTAGAATTAATTTTTTAGAGAAATCACCAAAATAGTTACATTGTCAACCAAAGAAGCGAATTTTAAAGATTCCTAGGCAAATTTAAGATCTTTTTCTATTTAAAAAAATCCATGTTGTGATAAGGTTCGGACTGATTTTAAAACATTATTTTCTAAAAATCATTTTTAAAAATTAAAGTATTTTAAGAAAATGTCATGAATAACTAGAATCAGTTTTAAAGAAGAGATTACAAAAAAAAATTTCAACTCGGGGAGACTTCCGAAAATGGATAAGAAATTTCATTATTGTTTCTTTTAAATCTTCTCAAAAATCTTTAATTATATTTATATAAACTTGAAAAAATATCTTTTTATTCTAAATTATTATGTAGTCTATGTAAAAAATTATATTCCAGCTGAAATTATAGTTTTGATGAGTTTTTAAACATTTATTTACTTACAATTTACATTCTTAATTTACAAAATTAACTGATTTGTAAAACATGTCTCACAATATGTTCCAAATTTAAAAATGTTTCGACAATAAAAAAGATTTATTTTTTCAAACATTGAAAAAATATGTGAATGTTAAAAAAGATTTTAAAATTTTACAATACATTGCACACATAAATTTTTCAAAAAATATCTGAAAGATTTCCAGGCCTTTTTATTCCACTTGAAAGATTTTTTCAAAATTTGAGGATAAATTTAAATGAATTTTGAAAATATTGAGAATTTTTTATAAAATTTAAAAAATAATTTGAAATTTGCTAAAATTTCCACAAATGTCAAAAAAAAATCCGGAGGATTCGAAGGCAATTTAAAGAATAATTCGAGTTAGTTTATATGAGAAAAAGTTCAAAGCTGAACCTTATTTTCGAAAATTTTTGTAAAATTTTGTAAAATACAAAATACTAATTAAATCTGTTTAGATAAGGTTTTTGCATATTTTAAATCTTGATTTTTTTAATTTTTCCAAAGCACCCTCGAAAAATAATATTTTTACATTCCAAAGAAAAAATAATTAAACTCAACTTTAAATAAACACGAGGTCTAAAATAATTAATTATTTTATTTTATACATATGTTACATTTCGTATAAATTTATGTCCCGGAAAGTAGATATTTCTAAGAATATTATTCTACAGTTCCAGCTTTATTATTGTAAGAAGGCTATATATAGCACAACACATCTAAAATATTTTTCCATTTGGAACCTTGCAAAGTCTTGTGAACACCTGATGTTATTGGAGGTCTTGCGACCTACTTTAATATACATAATAATTTATTGATTTAAAAAAATTCCAATCAAGTACAAACTAAAGAACAAAATAATAGTTGTAGTATAAGATCGTACTTAAAATACAAAAATTTGGAATTTTATCACAATTAATAGTCTGAAATGGCTACTACATTTTTTTCATGAGAATATTATGTACAGGATTTATTAAGAGACAAAAGATATATTTGATAAAAAAAATTCAAATATTTGTACCAGGTTATAAAGGCAGAATAATTCGATCAAATTAATCAGAATGCCATGTCACTTTATTATTTATTTAGAATACATTAATTCAAATCGATTGATTCAGAAAAAATTCATGGAAATTCAGACTTAATTCAAAACAATTCAAGTAAAATTCGGAAGACTTGAAATAATTTGGAAAAATCTCTAAAATTCCAATAATTCTCGTAAAATGTAAAATTCGATGAAATATATAGAAATTCAATTCCACTTTTTTTGGAAAATTGACTGAAATACTAAAATTAAAAATATTCTTATTAAAAATATTTTAAGAGAAGGTAACCAAATTTTTTAAATCTCAAAAAGCGTCATTGAATTAAACCCTTTCGTTTCAAAGAAATAGTTTTTTGTTAAAATCGGACCATTTGTATATTAACTGTATTTTTTCAAATTATTTTCTGAATTGGAAATCATAGCAATCTGAAAAATATTTAATTAATATAATATTAATATTTAAAAGTTTAATCAACGGAGCAATAATTTAAAGAAATATTATACAGGTTGAAAGAAAAGACTATAATTATGAACTATTTGAAAAATTACGGTTATTTGGAGTTTAAACAATAATTTTAAAAAGCACATTGCGCCTTTGAAATTAGTTTACCAAAATATTTATTCACGGTTTTTTAACTAATAAAAAATTCAGATCAAAAAGCAAATTTTTTAATTCTTTAAATTTATCAATTTCCTAGTTTCGGGTATTCTATCTATGATTACGCAATTTCTAGTGTTGAAATTGATCATTTCGGGCATTTTTTGTAAGAAATATTTTTCTTATTCGGAAATTTTAGATGCCCGGAATTTTATTTTTTGGGATCCTCTAAATGTCCGATAAAACTAATAATTAATAAACGAAATTAATATAATTTCCAGATAAGAAAATATTCGAAATATAACAATTCCAGACATAAAATTGCCGAATGTGGAAAATAAAAAATGTATTAACTATAAAACTAAAAATAATGAATAATGCCTTTATTTAATAAACTTATTTTTTACTTCACTTATTATTTCATATTTAATTATTTACTTATTTCATTGAAGAAAATATTTAATATGGAAACCGTTTGTTCCGTTTCAGGAGTAGGCCCTACATTTTAGAAAACAACACCATTTGTTTAGAAAACAAATGTGATATTATTTTTTATCGCCTTATTTTATCCCTTAGTAATTTCATATTACTATAAATTATTCCATAATTGTTATTATTATTATTATAAGAAATGTATTAGTTATGGATTATTGTAATTTAAATATTAAAATTTAGAATTTTTAAAATAGTTGCAAAAAATAATATACATTTTTAACCAGAAAAGATCAATTTTTGACCAAAACGATGCAACTAAAATAATGAATCTTTAACTAAGAAAATTAAATTAATAAATCTTCAGTTGAATTTTTTACTTTTAAATTCATCTTCTTGGATTACATTTGTTATAATTAAAGGTTTTACCATTCGAATGCAAATTTTATAATTAATCTATTTGCTTTAAATTTGATTCTTTTTATGAGTATTTAACTATTACAATAGCTTCTTATTTCTTGAATGTCAAATAATTTGATCAAAAAAGTTGATCAAAAAAGAGTTGCACACTCAACTGAAAATTGAATAGCAGACGTTTCCAATAATAATTTTTTTCCTGAAAAATGTAATTGTTATATTTTCAACTAAAAATAATAATAAATTTTCCTCAAGGGCAAGTATAAAGTTCCTTTAATAAATGAGTAGTTTGACTTTAAGATAGTAAGAAAATAATTTCAAAAAATAAAATATCTTTTTAAAAAATAGTTGAATTTTTTAACATTGAATTGTTTAAAAAACAAATAAATTGAAAAAATCGTAGAATTTCAAACTCTAATTAAAAACCATGTTATTTGGAACTAGTTAAATGACTCGTAAATAAAACTTTCTAAAGAAAAAAAATGTGTTGCACACATGTGTTTTCGGTTCATGGTAAACCAATTGTTAAACGGAGACAGGCTGACTCTATAAAAAATTTGGTGGCAATTTCTGTCGGTGAGTATAAGTGCAGAAATTAAATTAATCAAAAACATTCCTTAAAATCCCAGTATTAGATTAAAAATTCATATATCTTGATAAAAACTTGTACTTTGAAGATTCGTTTCTATTTTTGAAAATTTAACTACGTTTTTGAAAATTGGTTCTTTTTCAGTTTCAAATTAATTTTGCAACTGTAAGAGTCTCCTATTTTTAAATTGAAATTAACCTTTTTTAGCTTGAGATTTAACTAATTGATTGAAAATATATAATTTTTTTTTTAATCCGCCATTTTGCTCGCAAATTATTTGTCAGTGCTCAGTCCATTAAATTTCTGCTGGATTTTCCGCTCAGTGGTAATATTTTGAAGTTTGTTTTTTAATAAGAAATTTTACTCACATACAATACTTTGCCCCCACCCCGCCCTCAATGAAATCAGTCAAATTTTACGAAATCCCCTACTATAAAAAACACCTTACATCATTTTTCGATGATCTCGAATTGCAAAGCATTTTATAACATAGTATCAAACGTTTCTAATTACTATACTAATATAATTTGCTGTCAATTTTAAGGATTTTCAGAATACGCTGAAAAAACCGCGACACCGACTGATCCCACAGAATTAGATTTAGCAAAACGTTTTGGTGTCACGACCGCCCAGTTGAAAAAAATCATGTACTAAATCTGGCGACAAAACAACAAGATTGGCTAATGCTAAAACTGCTATTACACATCTTGATAGTCTTCAAACTACAGCGACAGCGGCTGATTTCAAAAAAGCCGTAGGAGCTGTCTACAAAGCAGCAGAGCCGTGCCTGGCGGATGCTGAAATAAACACGAAAGTGGAGACCTTTGTAAACTCGTAAGTTCGCTTAATTTTTTATATAAATTTTAAAACTATTTTTCAGATAATCTTCTTTCCTATCAGGCTTTTATCCGATATCTCACTTGCCCTTTTCTGTTCAACTTTTCCTAACCTAACAGTCTTTTCAATACTAATCGAATAATCGTCCCTACTTTCTCGCTCGGAAATGCCTCCTATAACCCAACCTTCTTACACTCCCCAACCACTACAATCTTTTCACATAGTTTCCAACTTTCCATTACTTCCCCTCCGTGCCCAAACGCAT
>NC_046662.1:54586571-54596656 GCF_010883055.1 Belonocnema kinseyi | reverse complement strand
AAATGCCTCCTATAACCCAACCTTCTTACACTCCCCAACCACTACAATCTTTTCACATAGTTTCCAACTTTCCATTACTTCCCCTCCGTGCCCAAACGCATAACTTGCCTTTTATTGCAATCCCTTTAAGTTTCGTTTTTGCTCACTCCGAGGCATACTCATTACTTACCCTTCCCTCTTCTACCGACCCATCTTATTAAACTTACTCCCTCTCTCCGCAAAAAGGTACGTTATGCCCATCACGGAAACTACAGTCCCACTACGATAACTTGGCATCCGAAAAGTATGCAGTCTCCTTAAAACTTGATCACACGTACGGAACGCACACCTTTTGGGGTTCTCTCACTACGAGTGCTATTTTGCTCATGATTTGCGGCCATAATTTACGCATGCGCGCACCTAATATCCTGCTACTAGTGGGAGCATCAGCTGAGTCCGCAACTCCTGGAATTTTCCGCCCCTACAGCCCCGAAGTTGTAAAGTTATCAGAGTAGAAATATATAGAGGTTTCGGCCATGGACCAAAAAACACCAGAAAGAAAAAATAAACGTTATGATTTAAATAACAAGTCCTAACGGAAGAAAAAAGAATTTCTTTCAACCGTAGAAATTTCATTAAATGAAATTATGGGAAATTACAATGGTTTTGGTTGAAATGCCAATTAATTATTACAAGTTATTATATTCAAAATTATTGTTCCTCTTAAATTTAAAATATATACGTACACAATGCTCCCAAATTTTTATAATAATGTTTCAATTAAATATTTATTCTTTTTCAGCCATGAGAAGCTCGCTACAACTCCATAAGGAGAATAGCAAGTGAACCAAAGGATGATGAACGTATGACGACTTCTGATCTTTCTACAATCTTATTAGAATCTATTATTATTATTATTATTTTTATAAGCTTTTGCTGTGGTCTAGTATAAGGTTTCAAACAAAACAAAAACCTATATATTTTTTTTAAATAAGCCTCTAGACTAGGCCGCAGTCATATTTAAGTCTACTGTAATACAAACGGGTCTTTCTGAATTGTCCCTTGTTTACTAAAAAGAAAATGGATAAAAAATAAAAAAAATTGTAGGTAATAAGAATACAGATGTTTCAAAGGCAGGTGCAGTTGCTGTAGTGTTAAATCATTTAGAGTTTTTAATCAAGGCAGAATGTGTGAATTTAGTTTACTGAACTGTAATTATAATAATATATGCAGGGTTCAATAAAAAGTTATAACTATATCTAATTTGTTAATTTTTTGTTTAGAGAACATTTTTTTCTTTCTAAATTATTAGTATAATTATCCTTGAAAAATTACCCTATTTTTATTGATCATGAGAATTCCCTTATATTCTGTAATCGATCAACATAACTAATCTAAAATTTATTTCTATGATTTTTATAAATTTTTTTGTATTATATGAAAATCGCATATTCAACATTTTCAAGTAAAAACTTTATTTTTTACAGGAATCAACCAAAAGAAATGTATTAGCGCTTTGAAAATTAGATACGAAACATAATATACAAAATTTCATAATTGTTAACAACTTTTTTAAATACATATCTCAATTTGACAATTGTATGAAAATTTTGTTTATTTTGCTGTAAGTTCAGTCTTAAAAACATTTTTTAATTGTTCAGATTCGTGAAGTAGCCAATTCAGAAATTTTAAATTATGGTGAACTTTATATTTTGGAAAATCATACGTTTCCAATATTTCCTTATCCGGGAATTTGTCCCGGTTTTAGTTCGAGAAAGTTAATGAAATTAATTCAATTATTTAAATTACCGAAAAAGAAACTATTCAAAATATGAAATTCCTGCAGTTATGAAATTTTACAATTGCAAAATTCTATTAAACTAAAATTCCCTAAAGTCTATTTAGATGACCGAAATGAAAAGTAGCTGACAATACAATATTGTGGAAATAAAATTACGGATACATACAAATTTTCAAACATAAAATTCTTTACTCTAAAAAAATAAAGAAGTGGTCAATTTTAAACTAGATAACAATAAATAACATAACATACAATGTTTTTTATCACAATGCCGAATTCTAATTTTAGTAATTTCAGAAATTTCAGTAATTTTTTTATTTTATTAAATTTTGAAAACTGTAGTTGATTTTTATAATTTCACTAACAATTGGAAAATTCTGGCGTTTTCCGAAATTTTAGAAACTTATGATTATTTTAGGTAGTTTGCATTTTTTTGTAACTTTTGGAAATTTTTAAAATATTGCAATTCTTTGATAATTTTTGAAATTTTTAGAAGCACTGATCATTTTTGATCATTTGAATATTATGGTAATTTTTTCAATTTCCTCCAGTACTTCTCGAAATTTCTGAACCCCAAAATGTAATCAAATGTTGGGCAAGCCATTTGAAAACGTGCAATTATTTTTAAAAATCCCAAAATTTCAAAATGTCAGCTGCTATATTACATAAATTCTAATCGCTAAAATTTTAATTAACTGCATTCAAAGCCTCCTTATTCGTTTTTCTGGTGGAGTGTCTCAAATTAAACATGTTGACATGTAGAATTGAGATGAAATATAATAAAAAAATTTGCTATGCCACAGTTTTCTTTTTTTTAGAACTTATTTTGATAGCAAATAATGATTATTGTCTTTTAGCAGAGAATATCTTGTACCAAATTGTTAAATTGTCAACTTAAATTAACAATATTTCAAAAAAATTTAAAAACAAAAGGTGGATTTTGGAAGATTTTTCAGATAAAAATTAGAACATTGTTAATAATTTTGAAAGGTTTCAAGGAAACAGAATTTTTTTAATATTTTCAGGAAAATTCGAAACAATTTTCTGTTTAAAAAAAATTAATTTAAAGAGAATAGTTGAAACACGTCAACGAATGTTAAAAGATTTATTCAAATAATTTGAATCAATTCAAAAGAAGTGATTACAAATATTTTTAAGATCTTAAAGATTTGAAATTTTCTTAATAATCTTAAACAATATTCATTGATATTCAAAAAAATAAATATACATAGACCTTTTACAAAAATTTCGAAACTGATTAAATATTTTTTTCATTCAGGAAAGTAAAAAAGGCCTTTTTTCAAATGAATGTAATGAGAATATTGAAAAAGATAACAAAAATTTTTTAATAAAAAATTTTAATTCTTTGAAAAGTATTTGGAAGAATTTCAAGGTCATTTTCCTATCATCGAAAGACTAATAAAAAATTTGGTGATAAATTTGAATTGTTTTAAAATATAATTTGGATTTTTAAGATTGTTTAAATAATTTGAAATTTGTAAAGATTTTCAAAATTGTTGGATCAAAATCGGGAGAATTTTAAGGTAGTTTTAAGAATAATTCGAGTCAGTTTAGGTCAGATCAAATTCTAAGCTGCACCGAATTTTTCAATTGTTTCTATAAAATCCCGCGAAATAAAATAGAAAATATTTTAAGTATTTTCGGAAACTTTAGACATTTTTTTAAATTGTGGTTTTCGAGCAAGATAACGTTATCCTTTATCCCCATGTGGTGTGGAAAAAGGGTACGAGTGAAACATGTGTGATTTGATTATTCAAATTAGTAATGAAAAAATCTCATCGAAATTCATATTCAGAAATTATTTTGATGTCGGCCGGAGCGGATAACTCGATCACGAATATAGTTTGTTTCTCGAAGTTTCGGAGAACGATGTCAGTTTATTTATTTATTTCAATTACATTTCCCGTAACCCAATCATGCCATTTTTAGGGCAATATGATAACAAAATTCTTGTTACGATTCTCAGAAAAATTCGAATTTCTACTGTTATTATAACTTGCCACTGACGTGTAGTATAAGATTTTAAAAAACAACAATAAATACCTTTTTCTGAAATATTCCTTATATATTACAAAAAAATGACTAAATAAAAATAGAACAAAAAATTGTAGACAATACTAGCATAGAAAATTTTAAAAATATTGTATAGATTTAATGCAATAGGCAATATACTATAATAATAAAAAAATATATGTAGCGTTTTATAAAAAGTTATTACTATTCCTCAATCTAGTGTTTCCTTCTAGACAAAATTTTTTTTCTAATAAATATTCGAATCACATTTTTTGTACTAACCGATAACCAAAATTATTAAAAAATTTATTTACATAATAATTATAAACATTCTTTGAGCAAAGCCGTAAATTTAATTCTGTTAAAATAAAAAAGGAATTTATTTTTTTTAATGCGATTGCTCGAGAAGATTTTTACAGTGATTTTAAAGCTAATTATAACGCAATTGATAACAATTTTCGTAATTGTTGATAATAATTGCTATGGAAATCGATCTCAATCTGTCTTTATCATGCAGAAAATGAATGAATTTTTATTTAAATAATTTTAATAATTTCTTCATATTAGATAATTAATTACAATAGTTATCTTAAAATTCATTTATGTCGTCGCTATACATATTCTTTGTACACCAAAATTTATATTTATTATTTTTAAGTCAAAAAGTACATTTTTCCTGAAATTACTTGAAAATAAAGCATTAGTGCTTTTCAAACTGGATGTATTTCATACGCTTATTATTTAAATAATTTCTTAATTGTTCAGATTCGTGAAATAGTCAATTCAGGAATTTGCCATTGCTCCGGGGCTTTATAATTTGGAGAATCTTATATTTCGAACATTTTTCTGGAGGAATCATTCAGACAGTCGAATTGATAGATTTAACAATTAATTAAATTTATTAAACTCCAGGCATAGCAACTATCAGAAATAGCATACTCAGCAATTATGGAATTCTAGAATTGTAAACTTTCAGAAAAATGAAATTCCGCGAAGTTTATAAAAGTTTATTGTAATACCGAATTAAAAAGTTCCCGATAATAGAGAATACCGAAAATAAAAGTAACGATCAATACAAATTTTTAAATGATAAAATTCTTAACTTCTAGTGTATATAAAAATTGTAGTATTATCGAGAATTTGCAAATTTTAGAATATTTAAAAATTTCTGTCATTCTGAACATTTTTCAGTTTCGTAAATTTTTGGAAGATCAAAATTTTGTGACAAATATTTATACTCGCTAACATTTTAATTAACTTTATTTATGACAACCGTTTTCAATTTTGCATAACATAGAAAGTTCTGGAAATTTGCAACATGTCTTTTTTAGGATTGTGTGGAATTTACAATTTTTTAAAGAAATACATTTTCAACTGAGATGCAAAAGTTATTGAAAAGTTTATCTCTAGAATTAATTTTAAAAAAAAATTTTTTTACAAAATAGTAAAATTTTGAATTAAAAATGTTATGAATAACTCGAATCGGTTTGAAAAAAGAGATTACAAATATTTGTTAACTGGGACACTTCCGAAAATGTATAAGGTACTTCCTAATTATTTCTTTTAAATATTCTTAAAAATCTTACATTATATTTTTATAAACTTAAAAAATATATTTTTGTTCGAAATTGTACTCCAGTCGATTTAAAAATTTATTGTTCTTATTTTGGTTGAAAATGTTACTTTTTTTGTTAAAAATTTATTTCTTTCGTTGTAAAATAAAATTGTTTTGTGTAAGGCTATTTTTTACTTAAAAATCACGTTTCTAATTTGAAAAAACATTCAAGCTGAACCGTATTTTTCGAAAATGTTTGTAAAATCCTTAAAAACCAAATAATAGCTCAAGTAAAAGATCGGGCTTAAAAAAAAAAATTGTAATTTTATTACAATGAATAGTCTGCAGTAGCTTCTGAATATTTTTTTCATGAGAATATTATGTACAGGATTTATTGAGCGGAAAAAATGAAATTTCATCACAAAAAAATTAGAATATTTATACCAGGTTATAAAAGCAAAATAATTCTGTCAAATTAATCAGAATGTCCTGTGAATTCAGTAATTAATTTAGAATAAATTAATTCAAATTAATAATTTCAAAAAATATAAATGAGGATTCAGACTAAATTCAAAACAATTTAAATAAAATTCGGAAGAATTGAAATGATTTGGAATGATTTATTAATTTTTTATTAATTTTAGTAAAATGAAAATGAACTTAAAAGAATTTAAGTAAATTTAGGATAATTTAATGACATTCAAACATCTTTTAGTGTAGTAAACGAATTTTAAAAACCAAAAAATTTGAATTAAATTACGCAAAAGAGAAATTAAGAGAATTTAAGACAAATGCCAGAGAATGTAAGTTCATAGGAAAAATAATTTAAAAAAAATGAATAACTAAAATGCACGTGGATTAAGAGAAAGATAGGTGAATTAAGGATAATTCTATGAAATGTGTTGAAATTGAATCTCAATTTTTTTTTAAATCGATTGCATTAAAAAATAAAAAAATATCATTATTGAAAATAATTCAAGAGAAGACAACAAGATTTTTAAAATCCAAAAAAATGTCATTGCACTTTCGTTTCAAAAAAATTTGTTACAATTAAGACATTTGTACATTGAATTCTTTTTTCAAATTATTTTCTGAATTCAAAGTAATAGAATTCTGAAAAATATTTCTTAATGCAAAATAAAAAATAGAAGAGCAAGAATCTTATTACCAGAGCAATGATAAAAAAAATATTATGCAAGTTGAAAGAAAAAACTCTAATTTGAAACTTCTTAAAAATGTATTATTATTTCGAGTTAAAAAAATAATTTGAAAAAGCATATTGAATGTTAAAAATATCTTTCTTTCTTAAATATTTATTCACTGTTTTTTAAATAAATTAATAATATTGATTAAAAAAGAAATTTGTTAGTTCTTCACATTTGAAAATAGTTTTCTAGTTTCGGGTATTCTATGCATGATTCCGCAATTTTCACTAGTGAAATTGATCATTTTGGACATTTTTTGTATACAATATTTTTTGTTTTGAAATTTTCCGAATATAAAAAAAAATTTTAATTTTTTATAAAAAAATTAAAAATTAAAAAATTTCCGAATATAAAATATCTAAAAATTGATTAACTATAAAACGTCAAATAATAAATAATAATAAAAACTAATAAGAATTCATTATATAAACTTATTTTTCACTTCACTTATTATTTTATATTTAATTATTTACTTATTCCATTGAGAGAAATATTTCCTATCGAAACCGTTTGTTCCATATTCTTTTGATCCAAGGTGAGTCAGTTTCGACAATAACACATTTTCAGGAGTAAGCGCTACATTTTAGAAAACAACACCATATGCTTAGAAAATAAATGTGACATTATTTCTGATTGCCTTATTTTATCCCTTTGAAATTTCTTATCACTATAAATTATTCCATAATTGTAAATATTATTATAAGAACTGCATTAGTTATGGATTATTGTAATTAAAATATTATGCAATATAATAATTATAATATTCACTATAATTTTTTTCAAAATTAAGAATTTTTTAAATAGGTCCAAAAAATAATGTAAATTTTAAACCAGAAAAGATCAATTTTCGACCAAAACGATGCAACTAAAATGATGAATCTTTAACTAAGAAAATAAAATTGATGAATATTTAGTTGAATTTTGAACTTTTTAATTCATGTTTTTGTATTAATTTTTTTCCAATTAAAGGTTTTTTTTTATTTTAATGCATTTTTTGAAATAAATCCTCGTGCTTCAAATTGGATTTTTTTAATGAGTATTCAACTATTTTGTCAGCTACTAACTTTTTGATTGCCAAATGATTGTATCAAAAATGTTTAATTTGTAAAATATTTATTAAATTTTGAACTAAAAAAGGTGCACACTCAATTGAATATTTAATAGTAGACGATTTAACAAAAAATATATGAATTATGGATTAAAGATTTCTGTAATATCAAAAAAGAAAAAATTGCGACTTAGAAAACAAATATAAAGAAATTTTGCTTTATTTAAACCTGAGATTTATAATAGAGATATGCATCTAAAATAATTTTTTTTTTCAGAAAAATGTAATGGTTATGTTTTCAGTTAAAAATAATAATAAATTTTACACAAGGGCAAAATATAAATTTGTTCCAATAAATGAATAGTTCGACATTCAGTTAGTAACAATATTATTTTTAAAAAATAAAATATTTTTTAACGAAAACGTGGAATTTTTGGAAAAGGAAATGTATTCTGTACTATAAGAATAAATCTAATAATCCTAATAGTCACCTAAAACAAAGGAAATAATTATACAGTGATGGAAGATATATTTATTCGAAATATTGAAATTTGAAGGCAGGAAAAAAAGTTTTTGTGCAAAATGTTTAAATTTTTTATTTGAAGGTTTCAATAAAGTTTAAAAAACAATTGAATTCAGAAAAGTTTTGAATTTCAAATTCTAATTGAAAAATATGTTATTTAGAACTGGTTTAAGGCCTCGTAAATAAGAGTTTCAATGGAAAAAATGTGTTACATGCATGTGTTTTCTATTCATGGTGAACTAATTATTAAATGGAGACAGGGTGACTCTATACAAAATTTCAGTATATAAGGGGCCCAAACTCCATACCTCGACATCCAAGCACAAAGGAGTAACATTACTGTTGCCACTGAAAGTCTTATTCTCCAAATTTTGTTCCTTTCGATTTTTAATTACGTCCATTATGAAGCTCTTTATCCTTGCTTTGGTGGCAATTTCTGTTGGTAAGTATTATAAGCTCAGAAATTAAATTTGTTAAAGAAATTCCTTTTTTTTAGGTAATATAAAACTTGCCATAGGCTCATTTCTGACATTCTCAAAAATTTATATGTCAAATTACATTTTCCTGCGCTTCAATATCACCTATTATTTATTTTTAATTAAAATGTTCTTTTTAATTAAAATTTCAACTTTGTGGTTGAAATTCATACTACTGCATTTTCACGTTAAAAATTTATTACATTTTTTAGATACTTAGCTATATTGTTGAAAATGTCTTTTTTTTCCAGTATTAAAATAAAATTTTCAACTTCAAAAGTAAAATTGAATAAATCAAAATAAGACGAAAATTATATTCAGAATCCTATTAAATGACCAATAACAAAATTAATGTGCAGAATTCCTAAAGATAAAACCAAGAGTCCAAGATACAAATTTGGATAAGGACTATAACATGTTCCTTTTTAAATTTGTAAAAGAAATAAAAAACTTTGTCTACAGCGAGAAAATAATTTAATTTTTGTAAAAAATTATGAAGGCAAACAAAAAATTAGATTATAATTAGATAGCCTTCATTATTGTGTGCTTTATTTTAAATTAAATTGTTTTCAAATTCATTTTCTTCAGGTGAAAAATGTAAGAATTTAATTTTTGCTTGGAAATGTTTTCTTTTTAGTAGAAAATTTCATGATTCCTTGAACCGATCCAATTTCTGCTGAATTTCCTCCTCAGGTGTAATATATTTCAGTTTGTTTTTGATTAGAAATTTTACTCACATACGATAATTTAGCTCTCCGCCCTCAACAAAATCAGTAAGATTTTACGAAATCCACCACGATAAGAATTGTCCTCCATAATTTTTCGATGATCTCAAATTTGAAAGCGTTTTATAATATAGTATCAAACGTTTCTTTTCCTAATATAATTTTCTTTCAATTCCAAGGATTCTCAGAAGGCACTGAAAAAACCGCGACACCCACTGATCCCACTGAAGCAGATTTAGCAAAACGTTTTGGTATAACAGCTGCCGAGTTGGAAAAACCATGTGCAAAATCTGTGGAGAAAAAGGCTAGAATGGCCAATGCTAAAACTGCTATCACGAATCTTGATAGTCTTAAAACTACAGCGACAGTGGCTGATTTTATAGAAGCCGTAGGAGCTGTCTACAAAGCAGCACTAACGTGCTTGACGGATGCTGAAGTAAACACGAAAGTGGACGCCTTTATAAACTCGTAAGTTTTCTTAATTTTTTACATAAAATTTAAAACTTCTTTTTTAATAATCTTATTCCCTCCCTCTACTACCTTATTGACCTTTCATCAATACCCACTATACGCCTTTCATACTTCTTTAACCTTTATTTACTTTGCATACCTCTCTCCTACTTCCTTACATGTCCTTCACACCTCACTTCAATTTCATACTTCCCCTCCATAACTCTCCTCCACCCAACTTTTTTGCCCTTTCCTCTCCTAACTGTTCTTTCCATACTACTCGAATAAC
>NC_046662.1:54583202-54586471 GCF_010883055.1 Belonocnema kinseyi | reverse complement strand
GCTCTCGCATTCTCTCATTCAAAAATTGTATTCGGAAAAAAATGTCAAAATTGTCTATGTTATATACTTAGAAAATTTACCTTTCTAAGTCTAACATTGAAGTTTTGAACAAAGATAAAAAATAAAATGAAATTTATAAGCATGGCACGCAGAAAATAATAAAAGGGCTGGAAAGGCTGGAGTATAACATTTAGAACCGGTCATATCAAATATAATATTCAAAAATAATAAAATAATTAAATGAGTCATAAATAATTATCAGAAATTTTACTAAAAAATACTGTTTAAATTAATTTTGTAATAAAATTAAAATAAAAGTTTAAATTAGACTTACACAAATAATTAAGTGTTTTTCTTTCCTTTTTTTTATGCAAAGATGGGAAATTATTTTTGTATTTATTGTTTAAATTGTTTTTTTAGGGCCAAGTTTGTAAATGATCTAACCTAATTTTTTTTATTTTTATTCATTGAAATTTGTGGAATTCAATTTTGAAATTTTTTTCGACACTGAAGCGAATGTAATTTTCTATTCTTATCCTTAGCAAATTCTAAATTAGATTTAGATATGTACACTTGCGAGGTTAATTCGCATACATGCGAAGTACATGGAAGTAAACAACCTCGACTATTTTGACATTTGATTCTGAATTCAATTTTTATATTTTCGATCGCAGCGCTACCGCGGAATAGAGAAACAGTTCAAAGAAAATCTCATATACATAGAAGTCCATGGATACTAAATATGTTTTAATACAACAATAGTTCTGCCGAGGCTTCACTTAACTACCAATTCGTGAAAGGGGGAGGGTCGGTAAGGCCGGTTTTTGTCCTAATTTATTTTTGGACCAAAAAATCTGAAAAAATTATGGTAGTATCTTATAAGTATCCCGAGTCGATTGCACGCTAAACGGACTACCCTCCACCCCCCAGCCACCCCTACAAATATAGGAAACACCACTACCCACCAACTGTATTTTCGAGAGATTTGACACTCTTAAACATGTATTCTGAGGTTAGCTCGGGTTTACTATGGTTTTCGGGGTCGCCGAATACATATCTGGCGTCCCTTGACTCTTACCGCGTCAGGTTCAAGGTCATTGGAAGATCAAATCGAGAAAAAACGGTAAAAAAATCCAAAAAAATACGTTATAGGTTTTTGGAGTCGCTAATTACGAATCTGGCATCCGTTGCACTCTATCGCTTCAGGTTCAAGGTCATTTGTAGGTCATTTGAAGGTCAAATCGAGAAAAACGGTAAAAAAATTTTTAAAAAAATATGTTATAGGTTTTTGGGGTCGCTGATTACGAACCTGGTGTCCGCTGACCTTTATTGCGTCAGGTTCAAGGTCATGATGGTTTTTCTCGATTTGACCTTCAAATGACCTTGAACCTGAAGCGATAGAGTTCAACGGATGCCAGATTCGTAATTAGCGACTCCAAAAACCTAAAACGTATTTTTTTGGATTTTTTACCGTTTTCTCTCGATTTGACCTTCCAATGACCTTGAACCTGACGCGATAAGAGTCAAAGGACGCCAGATATGTATTCGGCGACCCCGAAAACCATAGTAAACCCGAGCTAACCTCAGAATACATGTTTAAGAGTGTCAAATCTCTCGAAAATACAGTTGGTGGGTAGTGGTGTTTCCTATATTTGTAGGGGTGGCTGGGGGGTGGAGGGTAGTCCGTTTAGCGTGCAATCGACTCGGGATACTTATAAGATACTACCATGATTTTTTCAGATTTTTTGGTCCAAAAATAAATTAGGCCAAAAACCGGCCTTACCGACCCTCCCCCTTTGTGTAGATATTTTTTTTCAGTGTCATGTTTCAATAGTGTCGTGATTATCACTTTGGACTCTACTCTTTACCGACTTAAGTTCAATTCCTGCTGGGGGTGGATTTTTTATCGGATTTTTCTGTTTCAATTTGATGAAGATCTTAAATTAATGGCATTTTAAAATTAAATGCGCATAATTATAATAATAATTATTATTATAGGGTAGCCTCGGTGGCTCGGGGAGCCTCGGTGGCTCAGTTGGTTAGACACTCGGACTTCACCTCGGGGAGGTCCGGGGTTCGATTCCTGAGCCGGTACCTCTTTTAACTTTTCAACGTACTTTTACCGAGGTTCTGGTGGTTCGGAACCCACCTTAAGCTGTAGGTCCCCTCATCGTGTACTTGACTGCAACTCAGTCCGTCAATGATGGAGTAAAAACCAGGCATTCTCCTGGTGGAGTTTTAGCTTGCTGCTTATGGCTGAAAAAGAATCAATATTTAATTGAAACATTATTATAATAATTTGCGAGCAATGTGTACATGTTGATTTTTAATTTTAGGGAAAAATAATTTTTAATATAATAATTTGTAATAATTAATTGGCATTTCAACCACAACGATTTCCCATCACATAAAGTTAAAATCTGTCAGGAAAAAACAATTTTTCAACAAAAAAAAAAACGTGAATCCTCAACTATAAAAGAAACTGTCTTCTAAGACATTTCTTTTCATTAAAAAAAATCTCTCTTCATTTAATGAAATTTCTACGGTTGAAAGAAATTAGTTTTTCTTCTGTTAGGACTTGTTATTTAAATCATTACGTTTATTTTTTCTTTCTGGTGTTTTGTAGTCCATGGCCGAAATCTTTATACATTCTTACTCTGATAACTTTGCAACTTCGGGGCTGTAGGGGCGGAAAAATCCAGGAATTGCCGACTTAGCGCATGCCCCCCTAGTGGCACGATATTAGGTGCGCGCATGCGTAAATCATGGCCGCAAATCATGAGCACAATAGCACACGTAGTAAGAGAACGCCAACTCGTGTGCGTGCCGCACGTATGATAAAGTTATAAGGAGAATGCACACTTTTCGGATGGCAAGTTATCGTAGTGGGACTGTAGTTTCCGTGATGGGCTTAACGTACCTTTTTTCGGAGAGAGGGAGTAAGTTTAATAAGATGGGTCGGTAGGAGAGGGGAGGGTAAGTAATTGGTACGCCTCGGAGTGAGCAAAAATGAAACTGGTCAGGATTTGCAAGGGACGGCAAGTTATGCGTTTGGGCAGAAAGGGGAAGTAAGGTAAAGTTGAAGGCTATGTGAAAAGATTGCAGTGATTGGGAGGTATAAGAAGGTAGGGTTATAAGAGGAATTAAGGGGCAATGAAGTAGGGCACGGTTATTCGAGTAGTATGGAAAGAACAGTTAGGAGAGGAAAGGGCAAAAAAGTTGGGTGGAGGAGAGTTATGGAGGGGAAGTATGAAATTGAAGTGAGGTGT
>NC_046662.1:54573267-54583102 GCF_010883055.1 Belonocnema kinseyi | reverse complement strand
ACACCTCACTTCAATTTCATACTTCCCCTCCATAACTCTCCTCCACCCAACTTTTTTGCCCTTTCCTCTCCTAACTGTTCTTTCCATACTACTCGAATAACCTTACCCTACTTCATTTCCCCTTAATTCCTCTTATAACCCTACCTTCTTATACTCCCTAATCACTACAATCTTTTCACATAGCCTTCAACTTTACTTTACTTCCCCTTTCTGCCCAAACGCATAACTTGCCGTCCCTTGCAACTCCTGTCCAGTTTCATTTTTGCTCACTCCGAGGCTTACCCATTACTTACCCTCCCCTCTCCTACCGCCCCATCTTACTAAACTTACTCCCTCTCTCCGCAAAAAGGTACGTTATGCCCCTCGCGGAAACTACAGTCCCACTTCGATAACTTGCCATCCGAAAAGTGTGCATTCTCCTTATAACTTTATCACACGTGCGGCACGCACACGACTTGGCGTTCTCTTACTACGTGTTCTATTGTGCTCATGATTTGCGGCCATGATTTACGCATGCGCGCACCTAATATCGTGCCACTAGTGGCAGATAAGAATCAGAGTAAGAATGTATAGAGGTTTCGGCCATGAACTACAAAGCACCAGAAAGAGAAAATAAACGTAATGATTTAAATAACAAGTCCTAACGGAAGAAAAACGAATTTCTTTCAACCGTAGAAATTTCATTAAATGAGGAGAGATTTTTTTTAATGAAAAGAAATGTCTTAGAAGAGTTTCTTTTATAGTTGAGGATTCAAGTTTTTTTTGTTGAAAAATTGTTTTTTCCTGACAGATTTTAACTTTTTGTGATGGCAAATCGTTGTGGTTTTTTCCCTAAAATTAAAAATCAACACGTATGCATTGCTCGCAAATTATTATAATAATGTTTCAATTAAATAATGATTCTTTTTCAGCCATAAGCAGCAAGCTAAAACTCCACCAGGAGAATGATAAGCGAATCAAAGGGTGACGAACATATGACGACTTCTGATCTTTCTACAATCTAACTACCAACGGGTTTTTCTGAATTACTCCTTGTCTACCAAAAAAAATACAAAATACAAAACACAAAAAAATTATAGGTAATAAGAATACAGATATTTTTAAGGCAGGTGCAGTGGCTGTAGTGTTGAACTATTTAGAATTCTGATTCATGGCAGAATTAGTGAATTTAGTGTAATGGAAAGTATTTATAAGAATATATGTAGCGTTCAATTAAAAGTTATAACTATATCTAATTCGTCAATTATTTGTTTAAAAAAAGTTTCTTCTTTCTAAATTATTATTATAATTACCTCGCGTCAGGGCCTTAGTTGCAGAAAGTCAATAATTAATTGTATTATTTAAATGATCGAAAAAGTAACAATTCAAAATATGAAATTCCTACAATTTAGAAATTATAAAATTGCAAAATTCTATTAAACTGAAATTCCCTGAAGCCTATTTAGAATAAAGAAATGAAAAGTAGCCGACAATACAATGTTCTGGAAATAAAATTACCGAAACATAGAAATTTTCAAATAGAACATTTTCGGCTCTCAACAAACAAAAAATTGATAAATTATAAGGTGGATAATAATAAATAACATAACATGCAATGTTTTTCATCACAGTGCCGAACTCTAATTTCAGTAATTTCAGAAATTTCAGGAATTTTTTTATTTTTTGTCATTTTGAAAATTTTTAGTTAATTTCAAAATTTTTTCGAAGTATTGAGAATTTATTTCTGTGCAGATTTTACTACAGAAAAATAATAAAAATAGACAAATTCTGCAAATTTATTTTCCATAATTTATCATTTTTTTAATGTCTAACCAAATAAATCCATTTTTAACCAAAGAAACGAATTTTCAAGAAGGTACGCTCACTTTCAACCAAATTGCTAAATTGTCAACTTGAATGAGCAATATTTCAAACAATTAAATACAGAATTTAGATTTCGGAAGATTTTGCACACAAAAATTCGAAGATTTTAAATAATTTTAAAAGAGTTCAAGGAAACAAAATTCTTTTTAAGATTCTCAGGAAAATTCAAAACGATTTTCTGCTTTAAAAATGCATTAAAACAGAATACTTGAAACACATCAACATATCTTAAAAGTTATTGTTAAGTCCTCAAAGATTGTAAACTGTTACAAAAATTTAACAACCGATTACAATTTGTTTAATATTTCGAAGACTTGAAAACAAAATATATGTTTTTCTAATTTTGGAAAAAATAGCTGCTTGGATTTTTTAGAGAACTGAAGGGAAATACAAAATGGCTTTTTTCAAGTCATTATAATCAGAATATTGGAAAAGCTTAAAAAATTTTTCCAAAAATAATTTAAATTCTTTAAAAAGTATTTGGAAGATTTTAAGGCCTTTTTTCTCGTCGAAAAATTCATAAAAAATTTTATGATAAATTTGAACTATTAAAAAAAAATATTAGGTTTTTTAAAATTTCAAAAATAATTAGAAATTGGTAAAGATTTTCAAAATTGTCAAAACAGACTCGGAAAAATGTTCAGATATTTTTAAGAATAATTCGAGTCAGTTTAGATCGGACCAAATTCTAAGCTGCACCGAATTTTTCGAAAGTTTTGGTAAAACTCGCAAAATAAATTATTAAAGATTTCAGGTTATTTCGATAACTTTGGGAAATTCAGAAATCTGCGTCACGAATCACGCTCAAGAATCTGCCGTCACGTCCTCACAACGAGTCTGAATAAGGATAGGAGTGAGACCTTCATTATTTGATTATTTAAATTGCTAAACGAAAAATCACATCGAAATCTATATTCAGAAATTAATTTGATGTCGACCGGAGTCGATTATTCGATTACGAATATAGTTCATTTCTCAAAGTTTCGGAGAACAATGCCAGGCTTAGAGTGTGCAAAGGAGCCTGGTTACATTCCTTGCGACCCAATTAGGCCATTTGAAGGGTAACATGATAACAAAATTTTGGTAGCGGCGACGATTACGTGTGTAAAATTTAGGAAAAATAAGCAAGCTAATAAAGTTAGGCTGTCGTGTCGTATAAGGTCGTCGCTTCCAAAACAATAAACAGTTATATGTAAAATAAATTATCCTATAAAAGCTAGTTTGTTACAGAAAAAAGTCGACATTATTCTTTCAGCTGCTAGTAACAAGTCTGCTTATGTTAGTAAACATATAATAAATAGTTACCCTCTGGCCTTTAACATTGATGGTTGCAGTTGAATAGAAAGGAATACATAATAAAAAAATAATAAATAAAAGAAATAGTTAAGTCAGCTATTCAGTAAGTAAGATATGGTGCTGCTATTTTATACGTTGAAACTTTTATTGTATTAGTTTGTACAATAATTCCATTGGTTGCACTGACTCATTAGAAAGAACCAGAAACTGGGTAAATGGTTGTCCTAACTTACAAAAAAAGCAGTAACATATCTTGTCAATTGACTAGTTGGCCCAACTAACCATTTTTTTAGTATATAGAGCAAAGTAACAGCGAAAATTGTACTGAAATATTTCGCAGACCGAATTATAAACTCGTTAGCCCTTGAGGCAGAGGTACTATTGCTTGAATCTTATTTGTAAAAGAAAGTTTGGCGTTATATAAAAGAGTTAGGTGGCGGAAAAATAAAAGCTTTTCCAGCGGGCTATTGTCAATCTTGTAGTCACGCAAAAATGAACTGTCTAAGCTTGAAAAATTCACGATGCAGCATTTCTCATTACATAAGGATAACTCATTATCCATTAGATAGATAACCATTAAAGCAGGCTATCTAGATCTCACTGCAGTACATCCTATTTAAAAATCGGCGAACTAAGAGCAGAGCATTGATTATTTCTTTAATTTAAGACATTTCTTCGTTGCTGAAAATCGTAAGACTTTACGATATGGATAAGCAGAGTTTATTTGTTGTCATTCAAGTTTTCAAGTTAAAAATATGAATTTAGGAGCGTGAAAATCTCCACACATCGCTATTTTAGGGCATTGAAGGTAATGAAGGACTTTTGGGTTGTCGAGAAACTTTGAGAAATGTAAGGATGTAACATCAGGCGGACAATGGATTGCGAATAAAATTACTTGTATAGATTTCCTTATTGCTTCGAGGCCTACGATGTGAATTTTATTTTTCAGTTGACGAATAGTTGCCAGGTTAATATGAGTAGAATTTAAATCCCGTTAAATACCTACAATCACTCCACCCCTTCTTTGGCTAATCGAGGCATCCCTAAATACATCTAAAGGGTTCCAGTTAAAAACACTATAGTCCGTGATGGTAGGTTCCTACCAAGACTAAGGGATAATAATGGAATCGTAGTAAATAATATCGGGGAATTTTTCAACTACACTAAACTTAGTATTAGCGCAATGAGTGTTTTGGTAAGAAACATACCATTTTCCTTCATTCAAATGTTCTTGTATCACGTTCTGGTGTTTTAATGTGTCGGAGTAACCTAAATGACAGCTGGAACAGCTTCTGAACTTGCAGAGTAGACTGTTGGGCTGTAAAAATCACTTTGAAAGGTCTGGGCCTTGCAATTGTCTGGGAAAATTTTATCGATTTGTCAGGATATAAACTTATCTAAAACAATCCAATCGAAGAGGAAGGATTGAAAGAGGTTTGTTCAAGAAAATTGTTTATTTATCTCAGGCTTGAGGGAAACGCTCTTTGGAGCGAGCACAGACGTAGCTCCTGGGAGGCCAAATAAGATTACATTATTTCCTCTTTTCATTCGGTCTTCAAATTCACTGATGATATTCGAAGATACCCTATGCGTTGGTTTAGAGTGGCTCTGCTCCAGAACTTCAACAAATTTAACTTCAACTACTTTGACCCTTATTTTGTTCTTGCAACGTTGGATTCGCCATTTGAGAGCGATGCAGGAGTCTTCTAGATCCTACAATAAGTCAACACAGCTTTGTTGTCCTTCACAAAATAAGGTGACATTGATTCCTTTATAGTAACGAATTCAGCATAAAATAAAGCATGCTGATCAAGGGGACCAGGAAAGTAGGGAGGACCTCAGCATTTGTTGTAGGTGACATGTGGGATCAATGTTGTTTTCTAGAGCAGCCTGGTTGATGTGGGGCTTGACAACATGCGCACAATACTACATCTTTCACTGCTTTGTCTTCGCATATCACACTATAAAATGCTTATTTTGAGCCAAAAGTACCGTTAATTTAGGATTAATGGAAGGATTGTCTTGGTCACTCGTGGAAAATACCCTATAAATCCAAGCATTAGCAAGAATGAGTACGTTAGTCACCACTGTGTGCTGCGGCGCTCAGCAAATAAACACTCACAATAAAAGCAAAAAAAGTCACTTAGGCACTGCTTCTCACTCGAGTGGTAGATTTGTCGATACACTACAAGTTTACAAACACATTTGAAGGGTAAACTTGGATGAAAAGCAGTAGTAGGTGCAAACGCTTATAAAGCCGCAAGGGATGCCTCAGCGGAGCTGCGGAGATGGTGATAAAGTACTCTTAGGGCTGCATCATAATATGTGTTCTAGATACTCATCGTGTGCATGATACGCCCTGCACCTTTCTCTGGGAACATCTTGAAATAAAATGCGGTCACGGTATACTAAGGTGCAAATGACACTGTGATTTTTTTTGTCACGGAGATCCTTAAATAAGATGCTTGTATCTCTTTCGGAGAGGCTAACAGGGGTGTTAGTTGAATTTTTACGGTTTTATTCATAGATGCGGCTATAGATATGTATACATTTCTATGATTTGGCATCTATGTCATATTTTTCTATGGACAATAACATTAAAAAATACATAGTTCCATTCTGCCAAAATAATAGCATCATAGCTGTTTACCTCAGTGAATATGTCGAGTTTCGTTTCGAGTGAATCGCATTTGCGGCATCCGTTGCTTTTCTTATTTCATCAAAAGAAAAAAACAGTTTAAACTCATAGATTGCTGGTAGAACCGTATGGTGAACATGCTCCAGTGACTATAACATGTCAGACATAGTTTCGTCAGTTTAAAAGCGGAGATTTTGATTTAACAGAGAATGAACATCCTGGTGAAGCGAAAAAGTTCGAAGACGAGGAATTGCAGGCGTTATTGGATAAAGACCCAACCCAATTGCAAAAACAATTGACACAAACACTAAATGTAACTTAAAGTGTTATTTGTAAGCTCTTAAAAGCCATGGGAAAAATCAAAAAGTATGAAAAGTGGGTACCACACCAGATGGACGATAGAAAAATGGAAAATCGAAAATCCATTTGTGAAATGCTGCTTGAACGGGTGTGGTGTACTTCGAGTTATTAAAACCTGGTGAGACGGTGAATACGAATCGCTACCGACAACAAATGATCAATTTGAATCATGCGTTGATCGAAAAACGGCCGGAATGGGCCCGAAGATATTGCAAAGTTATTCTACAACATGCGAACGCACCGTCCCATACCGCTAAAGTGGTGAAGAACACATTAAAAGCATTGAATTGGAAAATATTACTACACCTGCCGTACTTTCCAGACCTGGCCCCGTCCGACTATCATCTTTTTACATTGATAGGACTCTCACTTGCAGACCGACGCTTCGCCAATTATCCAATGTCAAGATGTCCAATAAAACTTATAACCACAAGCTCAGGGTTCTTGGGAACGCTCATAATCTTTCCTTTCTTCAGATGAATTTTGGCACACTTTTAATTTCAAAGTCCATACTAATCTCTAATGTGTTCTTTTTGGAAAGACTTCAAATAACTCTGAAGTTTATAATGTGGTAAAATGCGAAAACGGATTTATCAAAAACGCTACATAGTTTATTGACAACTCACATGTCGGACTTTGTTATCCCGTGATGGGAATGGCGTGATGATGCTGGGCGAAATGACGACTTAATGACATCTGATTATTTATTTACTCCATTAAGAAAAATATTCAATAGGAAACCGCTTGTTCCATATCCTTCTGATTCAAGAAAATTCAGTTTCGTCAATAAAAAATTTTCATGAATAAGCAATACATTTCAGAAAACATCATATATAAAATAGAACATATGTGACATTCTTTCTCATGACCTATTTGTACCTTTTCATCATTCATTAACACTATAAAATATTCCTTGATTGTATTTATGGTAATAATTAACATATTATTAATATATTATTATAATTGTAATATTATGAGGAAATGAGAATTATAATATTTATCATAAGTTTTATTTTGCACTAAAAAATAGTAAGTCAAATTTAAACTTAAAACATTTTTTTAAACTAAAATGATGAATAAATTACTATGAAACTTATGTACTGAATTTATCCAATTAAATAAAACTTCAGTTTAATATGTAGTATCTTAATTTCATCTTTTTAGATGCATTTTTTCTTCTCATTTCCTCAAAATTGTACAATCTTCAATTAGAATAAAGTTTTTTCATCAAAATAGATGAATTTAAAAAGCTAAAAATTCAACTTTAGATTTATCGACTTAGATGAAATATATTCATTGATTTAATTTTTTTTTTGCCCAGCTTAGGAAAAATATTTGAATACTCATCCCGAATTTTGAGATAACTAGATTCTTTGTAGAATTTAATTTACTTTAGTAAAAATTTGTTCTCTAGTAAAAAATCTCAATAGTTTTTAGTGTAGACCTTACTTTGACAGGAAATAATAAGCACTGTTTTGAAGCAGCAAATATTTTATTTTTATCTAATGAGAAATACAAATTTTCATTTTTCTACTAAATCAAGACCACAGAAAAATAATTCTAGCAAAACAAAGTTGTTTATGAAAACAACTCTATTGGCAGTTTTTCTAATGTGGGTTTTTCTTTAATTGAAAAATTATGTTATTTTATCCAAAGAATAAAAAAAAGTTTCCCGTTGGTTTTACAATTATACAACTTTTTCTTAATGTACAGATTCTAATAAACAATTGATAAAAAATGAGTAATTTCAAATTATTTATAGCTGAGAATTATTTGATATATTTTACCTTTTTGTAATTGCAGTAAAATTAGCAATTAATCATAGTTTTTTAATCATTTGAAGAAACCAGAATTAATAATATTATAAAAGTAAGCCAGAAGAAAGAATGTCACATTCTTTTTATAAAAATATGATGATTTTTTCTGAAATGCAGTGCTAATACTAAAATATGAAATAATTTGTGAAGTCACAAATAAGTTTATTAAATAAATGCATTCTTTTTCGTTTTGTAATCAAATAATTTTTTAATTTTTAACATTTAGCAATTTTATCACAGAAATCGTTGTTTCGAAAAATTTCTTTTTTGATCATTTTATTAATTTTCTTAATTAATTATTAGTTTCATGGGTAAATCCAAAATCAATTTAAAATAAAATATTTGAACCCGAAAATGCCTTAACTGATAAAATTGACGACTGAGAATTGTCGAATCATAGAATACCTAACGCTGTTAAATCCCCAAATTTTAACAATAATTATTTTAATGAAAAAAATTATAGTTGCTCAATGTGTTGTTTGTAATTATTGTTGTATCTTAGTATAACAATAATATTAAAAATTTCCTAATTAAGGCTTTTTTTAATGTGCGTAGTAGTTTTTAAAGTATTGCTATGGGGATAAGACTCTTGCATTTGTATTGTTCTTTTGTGGTAAGAAATATTTTTTTAGGTTGTTGTTATTTCAAATTTTAACGATAATTTAAAAATAAGCGTTAAGCATACATTTAATATACATGTAATATCCAAAATTTTCAGGAAAAACAATTTTTTACAGGATTTTTCCAAATTTGTTGTAAGGTACGGTTCAGCCTAGCACTTGTGCTGATCCAAAATGACTTGTACTATTCTTTAAATTTCGTTGAAATGTTTCCGATTCTTTTTCCATATCTTGGAAAATTGCTTAAAATTTTTTAATTATAAAAAAAATCTTAGCATCGTTTAAAACTATTCAAATTTATCATTAAGTTTTCGAAAAATCTTTCTACAGTAAAAAAATTGCATCGATATCTTGCAAATATTTTTTTAGGAATTTCAATAATGTTTGAAAATATTTTAGAATATTTTCAGCTATTCCCATAAAATTAATGATTCCATTATAAATAGGGGTGTTTACGACCCCTTGTTATCCTGCAAATTTACATGTGCACGGAACTTCTAACGCACTTTGATGAAACTGAAAACGGGTCTAAAGCATGTACCCGAAACTGATTAAAGAGCTTCGAGAAAACTGGAAACGGGTTTGAAAATGGGCCCGAAAATTAGTGAAGAACTTAAAAGAAACTGGAAACGGGTCTGAAAAATGTATCTGGAACTTAGTAAAGTACTTTGATAAAACTAAAAGCGGGTTTGAAACATGTGTCCGAAAATCAGTGAATAGTTTGAGGAAATTGGAAATGGGTCTGAAACATGTATGCGGAACCTAGTAAATTACTTTGAGAAAACTGGTCCCAAACATGCATCCTGAACTTATTAAAGTACTTTGAAAAAACTGGAAACGGGTCTTAAATATGTGCCGGGAACCTCGTATAGTACTTTGATAAAACTGAAAATAAGTCTAAGACATGCATCCTGATCTTAGAGAAGTATTTTGAGAAAACTGGAAACGGGTTTCAAACATGCAGCCAGAACACAGTAAAGTCTGTTTACCTGAATTAAGTAAAGATTTAAGAATAGTCCTAAACAAAATCACCTGCTATAAATTTGAAGTAGGTTTGTATGATTTCAATTTTTCTTTTTTGCATTCAGTTTGTTTATTAGTTCGGATGCTTAAGCAGACATTAACTTTTAACGATTGTTAAAAGTCACATACAGTCTGTCAAGTTAAAGCGTGGGTGGCTTTACTCGCAGTCGGTAAGGTGTATCGACATGATTTTGGTGTCAAAATATTAAGAAGAGCTC
>NC_046662.1:54563580-54573167 GCF_010883055.1 Belonocnema kinseyi | reverse complement strand
CGACAAATTGGAAAAACTGATCGTGTCAATGTTTTCTCGCAATCCTTTACTAACAAAATACTAACAGAAAAGCATTTTGCTCGACACCTTGACAAATGTAATACCATGTAGAAACATGCGTTTAAATAAAATATTTTACCAAAAAAGTTACCCACGCTTTAACTTGACAGATTGTAGTTAATCATAAATGATTGTATTATAAAAGCTCTATATATTGAAAGATGAAGAATTTGTGAATGAGAACTCAAAAGTGGATTTGATATATACCTTTTAGTTCTAAAATGATTCATGAATAAGGAATCGATAACTACCATAGAAAAATTTTGTTTTCAAGGAATGAATTGAGAGTTGGGTCTAATTAATACAATAAAAGATGAAACTCTGTGATTATCCTTACAATTCTGTTACTAAGCGAGAAGTAATTTCGAAAATGACTTGAGCGTATAAGTCCTGTTTAGATACGTTGCAAGTACAGAAAAATGTCTGACCATATACGAATACCTATCACTAATAAGGAGTCGCCTCCGTTGTTCAATAAAAGGCACAATACATGCTAGGCAAGTACACCTTCACAATAAACGAGTGTAGAGTCTGAGTATTATAATAGGCTCTGCAATATCAGCTTGATCTGTTACAATATAGATGAAATGATAATAAAAAAATTATTCAATTCTATGACCTGAGTCGCGTTTAAAAAAAAGTATGAGCTTAGTTGAAAGTGAATCAATGAATTTAGCTAAAGTATGAAAAAGCATGTTCCTAAACATCTAAAAAATCCACCCTTGAGTTTTGTTTCACGAACGTTAACACAGGTGGCCCATAGATCGAGTTAACAGTATGGCTGCTTGTTATGTAAAGACGGTTAAAAAGGGTTACTCTGGAATTTACATTATTCTTACTTGTTGTACATGAATCTGCGTGTAGTTAAGGACGTTTGATCTAAACATTAAATTTTATATTATTTGAATGAACGCGTTTTAAGTTACGCGAACGACCAATATGTTAGTGCCGTCTACTAATAAACTAGGTTCTCGTCCGTCCTATGATAACAGGAAAATAAGCCCCACCTAGCATGACTATGATATTAAAGCGTGAAAAGTGATTTTCGATTCTCTAGAAATCGGAACCACTTCGCTGTTTCTCCTACGAAGATGATGGGATAGTAGAATCCGATCGGGCTGCGAACTGTTTCCGTAAATCAAATAAACGGACAAAGTTTTAGGAATAGCTGACTAGGACAGCAAACTGCAACTCGAGCTCTGCTAAGTTTATTGAGTCGAACGTTGAGAAAATGGAAAACATTGCATACATCAAGTTCATAAGCATCAACGTTATTCTGATGACAAAAACTTCAACATTTTTATAAACAGCAATCATATTATTTTATGAAAGAAGCTAAAAATAAACAAAATAAACAAAATGGTTACTGTTCATTCCGGAACGCTCCCCTTTTTCAGGGCCTATCGGATAGCGTGTCTCCAACCACAAGTTTATTCTTAAAATGGATGTGGCCTCCTATTAAAAAACGTAAAAGTTTAATAATTCATTCAAAATAAATTGGTTCGAAATCTAGCGTTCCAATGTAGGCAGGTAACCAGGCCTGAGCTGACCAGTGTGATACAACAGCACCGCCTCTTGCAACTTCGACTTAAGCCTTTGCGTGATGAACGTAAAATGATTGCAAATTGTAGTAAAGCACAGAAAAAGTAGTCATTTTAATCGAAAGTAAATACGTCGACCATCATTGATCCAGGGTCTTTCTCCTTAGAAACAGAAAATTTGCGTTTGGCATTTGCTCTTGCTTCTAACTAGTCTATGTTTGTCAAGGCAAAATTCCAAGGTCTCCTTTTTCACACTAATCGCAGGCTTGTTTGGGTAAATTACTGAGTTCAATATGTAGCATACTATACATTTTGTTTATATAGACGATGTCAGTTATATTATCAATCCTTATAAACACATCACAGTTCCTTGGACAACTTTTAAAACGTTTCAGACCGTAGAAGACAGATAATAATTCCAGATAATTTATGTGATCACGTTGTTTATCGTTGTATAAATGACAATAAATCCTCTGATTGTTGCAATATACGCCCCATAGAGAATGCATGTCTAAGAAAGTATTAATTACTTGTTCCAACTACGCAATAGAACATTTTTCTTAATTGGTATGTGATTATCATCAAGTAAAGTCTATTCGTCTAACACTAGAGACTATCATGCGCATTTCAAAATTACCAGTTTTGGCATTGAGTGCTAAGAACTTTTCTCTCACAAGTTTTCAGGCACAGCCAACCATATTTTTAGATTGTGAAATATGACCCTCATGTACCTATCAACGCTGAAAACTCCCAAATTATATAAGCGTTGATTTTTGAAAATATTTTCTTTTGTTTTTTGGCCTTTTTTCGTTTCTTCTGAATGTTTGATAGTAATTTTTATAGATTTAAGCAGAAACCGCAGAAGCCTACTTCTTGTGGATGGTACTAATTACATTTTCTTCTTGATAACTATAAATCCTAAGGTCTTAAGTATTCGACGTGTCTTATTAAAATTATAGAAATATATTACATAAGAATGTTCGAAAACTTATCATTCAAGGGATACACAAGTGTATTCGTATCTATTACATTTAAAATTAAATCTAAAAAATATTATATCCGATGTTTTAACTGAAATTAAATAATAAGCCTATTTTTAATCAACAGATTCCATACTGCATGTACGACTAAACATTCGCCTGAGGGTCTTTATGTTCGCAAGTTTAAAATTTCATTTCTTTGTAAACTCAGTTAAATTTCACAGATTCAAAATGAGTTGCTGTGAACCATCTGGACTCGGGAAAAGGAAAATTTTGGAAATAAATTGACCGATAACAGGTTTACACCTTTCTAAAAACAGGTTTGCACCTTTCCAAAACGTTCTTGCATAACAGAATATCAATTCGTTGCTAAATTGGTTGTGGTTCTTGCAAATACCAACAACGTTTAATATGTGGTACTTGCTTTTTCGCTGCAGAAGTGAAAGGTATTGTAGGTCCGGATATTCAGCAGAGGTTAATAATACATAAAAAGTGTTATATAAGATTAAAATTTAAAAAAATGTATTTTCAAACGTTTGTGATTACCTGATTTCTAGTTTATTTGTTTATAAGGATATTAAAATATAATTTTTCCAGGTTTTTGGACAAAATTAAAAAAATGATGAATTTAGATATTTTTCAACAACTCAATACATTTTTTTAGGATATGATCGGGCTTAGAATATTAAAATTTGGAATTTTATCACAATCAATAGTCCAAAATAGCACCTAAATATTTTTTCCGAAGAGCTTTATGCACACGATTTCTTAGTAAACAAAAAATGTATTCAATAAGAAAATAAAAAAATTTCAAAAAAATAAAAATAGGTATACCAGGTAATAAGAAAGGATCTTAAATTTCAAAGCACACTTTTTCATATTTTTTAATCAAATTTGATCAAATGGATCAGAATTCCATGTAAATTTATATGAATTAAGGATAAATTCAAGAGAAATTAGAATCAGTTGGCAACAATCCTACTAAAATTCAAAAGAACTGAAATTTATTGGAAAAATGCATTAAATTTTATTTATTTGAGTAAAATCTTTTAGTGAATTCTATAATTTCGGACATTTTCAGTTCCAAATAGTTTCTTCTTTTGGGGTTCCATAGACTGATACTGACTATACTAACACATCAAACATTTACACTCCCATCTTTTGTTCGTACTTGAACCTGTTACTCTCACATAGCTTTCGAATACTCTCATCAACTGATTCATACCTCTTTCTCCATCCACTACTAACACTACATCATCTGCATGTGCTAGTGAATGGACTTTGCCTGTTCCTAATATTGTCCTCCTTTCGTTTTTCTCTTCAGATTCTTCTATAAATCTACCAGAAGAATACAGAATAGAAGTGGGCTCAACAGACACCCTTGCCGGAGCCCCCTTCCTGTCCATAATTTCTCACCTTTGTCATCTTCTATCTGCTGTCTTATTTTGATACTCAAAAATATTTATTTTATTCTCTCTATTAGACCTTCGTCTACTCCTCTCTCTTTTAAGGCTCTCCAATTTTGCATATTCACTTGCTTCATTTTCCAGTTCATCTTACAATGTTTCCTTGTTTCTTTTCCAGTTTGCAATCGCCTAATTTACCTCACCATGACTAATGTCGTTTTCGCTCTCATCGATCCCATCTAATACTTTTCTTTTTTCTCCCTTTGCCCTGCATTTCACAATTCCTAAAAGCCCCTTGAAGTTTTTCGTCCACTCTTTCATTCCTATTTCTTAAATCGTACCCTTCGTTTCTCCTCTTTTCTTATTTATCTGTTCCTATTTTCTGCCTTCTATTACCTTTTTCTTTACATCTTGCATGTACCTCCCTTTCTCCTTACCTCTTTTCTACTTTATCATTCTACCGGGCTCCCTCTTTCTCCTGTTGAGTTCTCCTTTTTTTATTTTCCTTTTCTTTAATTTTCTTAAACTCTCCTTCATCCTGTCTTTACCTGTCTGTTACCTATTTTTTCTCTAAATTCACTGAACTTTTCCTCCCTTAACTAACCATTTTTCATTTCTTTCCTTCTTTCTCTTACTGCGATTTAGGCCACAGCGTCTTACTGTTGCGATCACCAGAACGTATTCCTAAACTATCAAGTTTCCCACTTCCATTTAACCATCGTCTTCCTTATTCTTCATTCTGCTAGAATGAAATATATTACGGTGTCCCCTATACCCGCCTACGCATATTTCTTTTCTTCATTCCTCCTAACAAGTCCGGTAGTAGTCACAGTAACCAGTAACAGTAGTCCAGTAGGTCAGTGTCCTCCCGCTAAGTCAGATCTTCAATTCTTTTATTTCTTCCCTTCAACAACTGTTTCTTCTTCAAGACTTCATACTTATCCTCATGATTCTTTACATTCACGAAAACATACATTTTTTGCTCTTTTGCTTCCCTTCTAGTCTTCTTATATCCTCCACTCTGACTTGTGAGCCAATATCTCTTCTCAGCTTCTCAATATCTTTCTCTTCCCCTTCCATTCTTCTTTTAACTTCAATTAGTCTCAAGCGCCACCTTTCATTCTGCTCGTAATTAACCACCTCCCACTCTTTCAATTCTTCCAATTTTCCTTCTTCTTTCACTTAAGGCTCATTCCTTAGTTCTGGTTTGCTCACTTTCTCTTTTGAAAGTTTAATTCTTCTATTCCTGTCCTCCTTATTCTCCCTCAGACCACATGCATGCCCACATGCTTTTTTTCCTTTATCGTCTACCGTTTTCTTCCCTTCACTGTTCGTGCTCTCGCTGTTGTTTTAAATTAGTAGGTTTCCTACGCCTGTGTCCCATTCCTCTTCTCGAATCTGCAGTTGCTACAGAATTCAAAGGCGTAGCGAAGGTCTTATTTTTACTTCCCTCACCACTTGCTTCGTCCACAATGATAGTCTCTCTCTCACTCTCTCTTTGCTAACATTCTCATTATCTGTTTCACTCTTCTCACTAAACTCGCTTTGCCTCTTTCTGGAATCACTCTGTAGACTCCGGATAATAAAAAAAAACCAGTCACACCCGAGCGAAGCTAATCTCAAAATCAACTCTACTCAATTTCTATATCTTTTCTTTGAATTCGCAAATTCTACTGCTCCCTTCATTCACATTTTGACTTTAACGTCCGCCCCTTACTCACCACACTCTCCCTGTACTCTCTCACCTTTTCACTTCTCCCCAGCCAAAACATGATGGCTCTCGAAAAACACAGCTTAACGTCCAACAATAATAGAAACGGAAGACGATACGTATCCAATAATTTATTTACCATGAAGAAAAGAAATAAATTTTACGTAGAAAGGAAGGTTAAAATAATATTTCTTTAATTTCAATATAATTTTCGTCTGGCTCTAGAAAAAAAAATCCTTTAAAATGATTAAACTCTCGAAGTGATGAATTTTTAGTCAATAGAAAATTTCGAATAGGGAGAATAATCATAAATAATTATTTCTTCCAGAAAAATTTAATAATTATATTTTCAATTAAAAGAAATTATTTCTGTTTTACATAGAAAAAACATACATTTTCAACACAAGGTTAATGGCTTAACTTACAGCTAGTAACAAAATTAATTTTTAACCAAACAAACAATAGTTTGGAACTAAATAGTGGAATTTTGAACCAATGAACTGTATGTTCCACTAAAACAATAAATCTAATAAATCTAATATAATAATAATAACAACTTCAACAAGATAAAGAAATCGGCAAGTAAGATATTCTTTATAAATACAAAAAAAGTAATAAATTGAATTTTTAACTATAAATTATTTTTCAGAGAATGACGTAAGATAAGTTCATCTGAAATTTTTTACTTTAAAGGCAGAAAAACAAATTTCCTGAAAAATGATAGAATTTTTAAATTAAAAATTGTAACAATGTTCTACCAAAAATTCAACTGAAAAATTTGGATAATTTTAAAACTAGGTTAAAAACATGTTATTCGGAACGAGTTTAAGGTCTGATAAACAAAACCTTCATAAGAAAAAATGTGTTGCACATACGACTTTTCTATTCATGATAAACCAATTGCAAATGGAGACAAGGTGACTCTGAAAAATGTCAGTATATAAATTGAACAAAAGCAGTATTTTGAAATCAGAATAGAAATAATTAAAATGAACGTATCTACCAAGATTCCTGCTCTTCGCTTTTTGTTGGGCAAATTTTTAAATGCGACTACGATGAAGCTCTTTATCTATGCTTTGGTGGCAATTTCTTTCGGTGAGTATAACTTAATAAATCAACTAGGTGGTTGAAAGTGGAACTAATGAATTTTTTTGGTAAAGATTCATCGTTTTAGTTGAAAATTCATTTAACTATTTTGAAGAAAATTTCCTGTTTTTTGTGAAAAACTCGTCTTCTTTTGGTTAAAAGATATTTTTTCAATTGAAAAAATTATTCCATTTTTGGTAGAAAATCTGTCTTTGTGTTTTAAAATTTATTTAATTTTTTGTGTATTTAGCTACGTTGCTGAAATATCGTTTCTTTTTCTCGTATGAAAATACATGAAAAGTTTTTAGCCAAAAACTTTTGATTATCAAATTAACTTTGTTAATTCAAAATTGAACTATTTAGTCAAATCTGCCAATTCACTTTGCTAACTGAAAATTTTACTATTCTAATTTTGGCTGCAAAACTAATTAGGGTTGAAGATTCGATTCTTTTTCGGAAATTCAACTATGTTGTTTAAAAATATTTTGTTCATTGTTGAATATACATTTTTAAACTAAGAAGTTAGTCCATTTTCAACTACAATCATTTTATTTTAATTTTTAGGATTTTCAGAAGGCCTTGATTTTAAGCACGTCCCGCAAACCAGTGATCCCACAGAAATAGATTTGAAACATCGTTTTGGTATTAAGGCTGATGAATTTAGAGCAGCAAGTAGCAAAGCTCCTGATAAAAAGACTAGGGAGGACAATGTGAAGCATTGTCTTCCCACCTGCAACGTTTCTATCCCAGACTTGACTACCCCCTCCTATTCCACTTCCCTTATCCTTTACTACTGTCCCGTGTCTCCTGACCGTTGCCCGATGCCCGAACTTTCGTGCGTATTTTCAACCACTCACTTGCGTTTCATACTTCCCCTCCATAACTCTCATCTATCCTTCTCTCTTGTCCTTTCGCTACTACTGTTCTTCCCAACCTAACCATACATCCCACGATCTACTTTCTCACCACTTTATCCCTGTTACACTCGCTTCCATATTATACTGCCCCACACCTAAATGTCCCTACACCTAACCCTCACTTTCTACTCATCTAATGATTTCCCACCACTGCAGTCTTTTACCTACCCTCCCGCTTTCCGCTCACTGCGTCTCTCTGCCCACCCATTACTTTTCTCCTAGTCCCTCCTCTATTTGTCCCGTATACACTCTTTATTTACACTTCCCTTTCCCGATACCTTGTCCTATTAACCCCACTATCCATCTCGGTAAAAACGGTACGTTAGGTAACTGACCGAAACTATAGGGGTCTCTTATTAAGATCAGAATCTTCTCTTTTTCCTTTCCCCAGTTTCTAATTGTTCTCCACGCTCTCTTTCCGCCACTTCTTTTATACATGATACAAACATCCACAATGAATTTTCCATTTTTTTCGATGAAGTCTTCCCACCTGCAAGGATTCTATCCCAGATCTCACTTTCCCCGCCTGTTCTACTTCCCCTACCATTCAACATTGCCCGATGTCTACTGAGCCTTGCCCAATGCCCACACATCGCCTTTTATACTCCCTTAATACTAAATCACTTCAGATACTTTCCCCACCCCAACTTTCTCGCAAATCCTCCAATCACTTACTTGCATTTCATACTTCCCCTCCATAACTCTCTCCCACCCTTCTCTATTTTATCCTCTTTGCTCCTACTGTTCTTTTCATACTAACCATACTACCCACAATCTACTTTCTCACCACTATATCCCTGTTACACCGCCTCCCATATTATACAACCCCACCCCTAAGTCTCCCATCGTCTAACCCTCAATTTCTACCATTCTCATGGTTTCCTACCACTACAGTCTTTTATCTGCCCTGCAGCTTTCCCCTCACTGTGTCTCTCTGCACCACCCATTAGTTTTCTTTTAGTGTAGCCCCTTCTTGATTCTCCCTTACACACTCCTTATTTACACTTTACTCTCATAATGCCTCATCCTATTTATCCCACTACCCACCCCGGTAAAATAGTACGTGAGGTAACTTACCGAAGCTATAGGGGTTTCTGCCAGGGACCAGAAAACCTTAGAAAATAAAGAAAATTATTGTCCTAAATAAAAAAATTTTATTGAAATAAAAAAGAATTTTTTCAATCCACGAAAGTTCGTTACAAGAAATGAAATTGTTTTGAATTAAAGAAACGTTTATTAGATTAAGAGCAAAGATATTATAAACATAGATGCGGTGCGGGCTTAGTTGCCCGCCATAAATATAGACGGCACGTCCAGCGAAAAAAGTCACTTCCCCTCTACCCACCGCTCCCCGTAGAAAGCACCCATCGATATAGTTTGCCAAAAGCCACTAGTAGCGCTATAAGCAATTCTCGGTACAACTTCGAGGCGCACATATACATTTTCAACCAAAATATCTTATCCAAAAATATATTTTGTTTTAATTATCATTTTAAATCTAAGCAATAATGTTTAAATACTTCAAATATTAAAAAAGTTGTTTCTTTGGTATAAATATTTGATTATTTCAATCAAAAAAAAATTTGTCAAAGAAAAATGCTTTCAGCACTTGTTTATCTTGAAATGTCTTTCTATAATACTTTTTTTTAAATTAAAAATATGATTTTTCGAAAACATTGTTTTTATAATTAAAAAAAGACTGTAGAGAAAACTTGGATCAAGCTTCAGATCTGAAAAAATTCAGCGATACATACATGTCAAACTTTTCTAACCTCAACAAATTTTTCTACGGCTTTACCGTCATATTTTACGAAGAATGAGAAAACAAGAATTCGACTTTGTAGTACGATGAGGGCAGCACCTCGATAGGGCAGAAAATGTGATAT
>NC_046662.1:54551909-54563480 GCF_010883055.1 Belonocnema kinseyi | reverse complement strand
TCCGACGCCCCGTACCGCATCTACGTTTATAATATCTTTGTTAAGAGCCAATAAATATTTTTCTATTACTTAAAGTAACTTTCTTTGATGATTAAGGAATCACGTGTGTGTGTTTTTATCTTTGAAAGTTTGTCTGTTATGGATGATTTCCACTATTTTATTATCTTCTAATTAAATGTCGATTTACTTTCAGTCGTAAGAAACACAATCAAAGTGAATAAAGAGAACGAAAAGTGGACCATAGGATGAATTACATTTAGACCTAGATTTATTTTTGCACATATTGAAAAACGGGATTTTTGCACTTCAGTATACCGGAAATACGTTAAAAGTGTAGATTTAGTATTTATAAATACAAAAAAGGTGTTTTTTAATACAATTATCCGAGAAGAGCTTCATGCTTATTTTATAAAACAAATAACAATTTTCGTGATTGTTAGCAACAATTTTTATTTAAAAAATATCCTAATTTGTCCTCTTCCTGCAGAAAGAGCCACTTTGCTTTTTTATTATCATTGAAGTTCCTTTATATGATATAATTGCTTAAGATAATCAATCTGAAATAGATTTATATGATAATTATAAATATTAATCTATAAAAAAACTTATATCTATAATCCTCAGATCAGAAGAAGTTTACCTTTGACTGAATTTATCCAAAAATAAGGTCATAGTGTTTTTAAAAATGAATATGGAACATTAAATAAAAAAGTATCCTAATAATTAATTCTAGAGATGAAAATTATACTGCTTGATTTCTAACTAAATTATTCGTTATATTATTGTTTTGTCAGGAGTGTGATTCAATTTCATTTCAGGACGTTAAATAGGATTTTTAATTTCGATTTTAATCTAACTTTAATTTTTTTAAGTTTTAAACTCAATCCTTTTCAGTTAAAAGTTTGTTTAATATATTTCGAAAGCAAAATCTGTATATTAAAAAAAAAATTTTATGAAGTTCACGACAATTAAAAATTCCTGAATTAGTTGATTCGCGAATCTGAACAATTATAAAATTATTTTAATCATAAGTGTATAAGAAAATAATAAATTTAAAAGTTAAGCATGAATTTCTTAGCACACTTTAGTAAAGAAGATTGTACCATCTTTACAAATATGCAAAGGAAATAAAATAGAACAATATTATAAACCTAAAACTTTTTACAAATTTTTAAAAATAATTTTGTTAAGTAAAATCTTACGTTGTGGATCTTAAATATTATCATTTTTATAGAAATTTGTGAACGTTTATTTTCTGAACTACCCTAAATTAAATAAAAACTGAAATCCTTTTTTCAGACACTTTTCTCTATCTCGCGTTTTTATTCTGAAAATAGGATTTAAGGTTTTATATTATTTTTTGTCTGTAAAACATTAAAATCCTATTTAAAAATCAATGAAGGAAATTTTGTAGGATTTTTCAAATGCTATAATTTCTCTAAAACATTTTTTTCGTATTCTGCGAAGTTTGGTTTGAAATTGGAATGTTGTAGAGTCTTATTTCATAATTTTTTTCCGTAAAATGTCCTTTTTACAAAAAATTAATTCTTTAATTTCAATGCTATTTTCCAAGAATGAAACAAAAACTGCATGTCATATCAAGAATTGTTTAACAAATTTGCAGATCTTTCTTGGCATCACAGTTTTTGGTGATTTTTTTTTTAATTATCTTGAATAGTTTGACCACAAAATTGAATTTTTAATTTTTAATTATTTTCTAGCAATCAAATTTTTGATTTTTTAAACAAATTTTATAAGTTTTTATGATCATCTTGTCAGATTTGCAAAAAGCGAAGTTTTCCCTATGTTCAAATTTTTCCATATTATGTTTTTTGGCTTAAAATTTGAATTTTTCATGGATTTTTCAAATCTTATAATTTTCATTTAATCGAAAAACGTCATTTGATTTTTTTTGGCTTTTTGAGTACTATAAATAGCCATACATATAATTTCTAGATATAAAAAAATGGTGAAACAAATATTGTAAATTTTTTTACTTTTTGAATTTTTATCCAAAATTCCTGGTTAGCGAACTCGTCCTTTCTTTTAGGACCTAAAACAAGTGTGTCGAAGATCAATTTTCTCTGTTAATTCTTGCGAGATTTATTGTGTTAATCATAAATAATGAGAATTTAATGGAAATTTATTTCCTTATAATATTTGATATATTTATTTTTATAGATTAATTGATATTGATTGAACCTAATTTATTCAATTGTATAAACTCGGCCCAGAAAATTAATGAACATTGAAAAACTAATTAATTAAATCAATAAACTGCCTAAAAAATAAAATATTTGAAACATGAAATTTATAAAATTAATAAACGGCAGACAATTCAAAACTACAGAATTGTAAATCTCTAGAATAATAAAATACCCTAAGGTTATTGGCGCAGTTTATATATTACACAATTTTTAATCATAGAAAATTACCGAAGTGAAATTGTAGGCCGAAGAAAATTTTCAAATTATGAATTTTCTGAATCTGAAAAATCAATAAACAGTTAACTTATAAAATATGAAACAATAATTAATGTTATGCTTTTTATTGTATCTTTATTTTTTATGCGATTATTTATTCCCTTAACAAAAATAGTTCATGTTGAGACCCTTTGTTTATAATTGTCTTACTGCAAGGTAATTCAGATATTAGATTTTGATTTCCGTATAATTGCTTTTTTCATTTAGAGAATTATATTATTTCATCCAAAAATTCAGAAAAAATTCCTACTGATTCAAGAATTGCGAAACTTTTTTGGTAATCACTAAAAAACAATAGTGAAATTTTTAAATTAAAATATGTTTTTGTGATACAATAATGAATTTTTAACATAATATTCACATCATAAACTGAAGAAATCAACTTTTAACTAAAATCTTCAAAGTCTAAAATAAAAAAATGAATTTGTAACCAAATAGATGAATATTCAACAGAATAGAATCATTTTTACACAATTGGTTGAATTCAAAACTAACATAATAAGTCTTTAAGTAAAAAGAATTATTTTCTACCAAAAAAATAAAATGTTAAAAACATCGAATTGTTTATATCCAAAAAGCTTAATTTTTCATTAAAAAATAAAATGATATTTAAAAATTGGCACGAAATGCAGATTTTTCAACATTTCGAACAAACACATTAGAAGCTTTTTAAGAATTTTGAAAGATTTCAGGAGAATAAAATTTTTTGTAAGATTCCTAGAAAAATTTTTATTGATTTTATATTGAGAAACTTTAGCCTAATGAGAATAATTCAAAGTATTTAAAAAAATTATTATATATGTAAATATATATATATATATATATATATTTAATATCTAGAAGATTTGGTGGCATTTCTTAGTGTTGAAAGATTTTAAACAAATTTAAAAACTTAGTAAATAAATCTCTTTTCGAAATTTTTATTTAGAAAAAAAAAATATTTTCCCCCTGAAATAGTAATTTTGTAGAATTTTTCTTTCTATTTTGACTGCAAAATCTGTTTTGTTTTAGAATTTACTTATTTCGCAAAAAAGTATGTCTATTGGATGAATCTACCTAATGTTTGTTTAAAATTAAAATCTTTTTATTTACATATTTAATCGATCATATTTTTTGTTAGTCGAGGATTTATCATCCTAGTTCAAAATTCATCTGTTTGTTTTGAAATGTAACTGTTTTGGGGAAAATATTTATCTTGTGGAAAAAATTTCATATTTTTGGCTAAGAATACAACCGGTAGAAAAATAATCTTTTTGGTCTATGTATTTTCCGTTTTTGTTAAAAATTCATATTTTTCGATTAATTTTTAAAGATTTTGAGAGACTTCTAATCTTTGTAAGATGCCTAAGAAAGTATTAAATTATTAAATTCTTTAAAAGTTAATTCAAAGAGAATCTTTTTAAAAAGATTGGAAAGCCTTTTTTGAATTCTTAAAAAAATATCTTGAACATTTCAAGGCATTTTTTTGTTTGTTTGAAATTTTTTTTTTAATGGAGGAAAAATTTCATTCGCTTTCAACGATTTTTAAAATTTTTGAAGTCCAACAGATGATAAATTTATTATTCCTAATGTTAATAATGTAAGGTCACATCGATTAAATTTGTAAATATTTTTTTTCCCCATTTAGAATCTGTAGTCTGTAAATAAGGTCGTATTTTTGTATGTGATGTAACCGGCTTTTCTGTAGTTAGCTTGTTTTTATTTGAAAATAATAAGGCAAAAATAAAATATCAAGACCGAGTTTAGGAAACAAATCTTGGGTTTCAAAACACACCTTTTTCATAGTTCAAAGATTCTATTCATACTTTAAAATGAATTTTCAGCAAAATAAGTCTATCAAATTGTTACGAAATCCAGGATAATTTATATAAAATTCTACTAAATTGGAAACTATTTGAAAATACTATCAAAGTTCTTGGAATTAATTGGGTTTAAAGTGAATTGATAAAAATTTTTTTAAATTAAAAAAAATCATGATGCTGGCACGACACCAAGAGAAATTTAAATTAATTCAAGGCAACACAATTATATAAAATAAAACATTTACTTATTCCTCAGTCTTCTGTTTAAAAAAATAATTTCTTGTTCCAATGCACATTTTTCGATATTAATTTATTTTTTTCATTTATTGCTTGAATTAAAAAAAAGAACAATCTAAAAACTATTTCTCAAGGTAAGCAATCGATAAACAACCAAGATTTTTTTCACAAAATCAATAATTTAAAAACACTTGAAAAATTGTTTTCACAAAAATATTCATTTGCTGTATTTTTAATAAACAGAAAATATTCGAAATATACAATTTACGAAATTATAAAATAACCGAGAATCTGAAATTGCAAGCATTATAAAATTACCGAAATTAAACAAGAGAAAAAGATCGATAACACATTTTCGTGAATAAGCACCGCAGTTTTGAAAAAAAACATCACATTTTTAGGATAATTTCGACTTATAAGAAATTGGAAATTCCAAACAAAATTCTTTCATAACTTAAATCTTTTTTGGAAATGTACAAAAAAAATCGATATTTTTGGCCAAAGAAGGTACATTTTTGATTGCCAATTGAGTAGTTTAATTTTCAGTTGAGACAAAAAGATACATCTGCAACTATGAAAATTAATTTGTATCGGGTTTACAATAAAAATGAATTAGTAAAATATTCAGTTAAAAATGAATTCTTGTTAAACAAACAAAATTTTAATAAAACAAATTATATTTTGAACAATTTTTCAATCTTCTGCTGAATGTTGACTTTTTAAATTCATATTTTGTTAAAACATAATTTCTTTAATTGAAAGTTCAACTATTTTCATGCAAGATTTGTTTTGTTTAAAATTAGTACTTTTAATTTGACTGACATCTTTTATTTTGAGATTTTAAATTAAACGAATGGTAGCAAAGAAATAATTTAGTTAATTTAATGAAAGAAAAAAGGATCATTACAAAATTGACTTAAGGAAATTTCTTTTGAAATTTAAACATAATTTCTCTATGGCTGCAGTTGCAAATCCTTTACAAAATAATTAAGTTTTTAAGCAAGGACAAAAATTAGTTAATTATAATTGTTAAATTTTCGAAAAAAATTTAATTTTCAACCACAAAAATGCAGCTTTTAATAAAAGAGTTGAATTTTTATTTAAGGATGAATTCTCGACGTAGTTAAATTTTTATCAAGAGAAATGAATTTTTAATTAAAAAAACATATTTAATAACAAGTTAGAGTAAAATAAAGAATAAATTTTTAGAAAATAAGAATAATTTAAAAAAAAATCGAAATTCTAACAAACAACCTCTTATTTTCGAGAAAAAATATAATAGTTCCATTTTTTGTTCAAGAAAACTAATTTTACCTTTGCAGTAAAAAGTACAGTTATTGGGAACAGTTGAATTTAAAAATGTTTATTTAAAAATTCAGGACCAAAAAAAAGAAACATATTGTCAAAAAAAGGGAAATTTTCTATCAAGAAAGATGTTATGGCAATATATATCTATATTTTACCCTGGTATAATTTGGTTTTAAAACGAGTAAGTTCACTTAGAACAAGAACTATTGAATTTCGAACCAAACATTTTTTTAGTCAATAAGGTAAAATATAGTAATTCAAAGTGTTACAATTTATAGGCAAAAGAAAACAAATGATCTGCAAAATGACTGAATTCTCAGCCGCAAAATATTAAGAAAATTTTAAAAACAAGCGATAAAAAATGCATGAAATTTAGAATACAAGTTGAAAAACATGTTATTGGGTACGAATTTAAGGTCTTTTAAATAAAACCTCGATAAAAAGAATGCATTTTACAGATTCAATTTCAAAAATATAAATCCACGTTATCATCGTCAAGTTTTTTAAGAACTTCTAAGTATTTTAATTCTTAAGAAATGGTAAGAAATAAATGTTTGTCAAAAATTTTCCACTGCATACGCTTTTAGTTTTTCTAACCTTCAAGTCTGAATTTTGCATTCCCTCAAATTAAAAATGTTAGATTAAAAATGAAAATCTAAAATGAAAAATGTTTCAATTAAAAGATTTTTGAATTACGCATTGTAAAGTGAATGGTGTCATCATTTGAAAAGATAACAATTCAACTTATTATTTTAAAAGCTGTTAAGATTGAACTTGACCGATTTTTCTTTTAAAGATTTGTAAATTTCGGGGTCAAAAATAAATTCTGCAAAAAAAGACTGTTCTGAAGCACCTAATTTCTCTTCGTCTGAAAACTGATCCTAAAAAAAACTATCCTCTTGTTTGCCTTTGACATTTTCGTAATACTTGTTTACATCTGGTAATGCAACGCATACCCTAAATACTGAGTTACTGAAAGCGAACTGAAGCAAATGTTCTGCTAAATTTTTGCCACTGACTGAAAATGACTGAAGCAAACGACAAGATTAACTGCCTAGGTTACTGCCCGGTTTTTGTAGACACCCCTTGGACCAACTTATCCTTCATAACAGGAACTTTTCTTGCGGGCCTGTAGTGTTATTCTTTGTGGTTTAAATATTTGAAATTTTGGTTAAAAATTAAATGAAATGGTTGTAAATCCTACCTGTTGCTCTATAATTAATTTGCCTTTTTTTTAAAAATCAACGAAATAAAACAAATTGATTATGTTTTGTATTTTATTTTATACGATCACCAAACAATATCGAAGAAAAATTTAGACTTAAAAGAAGGGTGGACGTATTCGTGTGTCACAATGAGGATTTAGGTCTTGTGTGATGATCTGCGACGTAGAAGCAAAGGGATAGAAAATGTTTTTAATAATTCAAGGCGCACTTTTTAAACGACCCCTAATACTAACTTTTGTCAGTTTTATTATTGTAAATAGTGAGCAGAGTGTGAATAGTGTGCTGGATTAGGATGTACAAATTGATTGCGTGGATCTGCATAGTTTGGTGCTAAGGAATGGGGCAACGGTTGTGTATTGTATGAAATTGGGACATGTGAATACCGATGTTGTGTATCTTGATTTAATAAAGCTTGTGGTTCTGTAAATTGATTAAATAAAGTATGTGGTTGTAAATGTTGATTGCTTAGCTGTTGGTGGTTTGTATATTCATTGATATTTTGTTCAATGGTTGGACGTTGATAAGTCAGATGTTGATTGTGTGGATGCTGATAGGTAGGATGTTGATTGGTTGCAAGCTGATTTTGTAGATTTTGAGTTTGTAGGTGCATGATATGTACATGCTGTTGGAGAACATTTGCGTTGTGTAAATGCGCAGCAATTTGTGTCCTAATCCATTTATAATATTTGCTATTATTGTTCACACGTATAAAAACATCAGGTCTGTGATAACCTGGTAGATCGGTTCCAGCAAAAATAAGAACACCAATGAGTTTATCCCTATTCAAAACTAAAGCAGAACCGCCATCCTCATGGGTACAGCCTTTTTCTCCATTAGGTTCAAGAGTACAGAGATTGTCATTAGTAAATTTATACCTAATCCGATCTTTGAAATAATAGGAGCACCTCATCCGGCCTATTATGGGGATATCCGTTGATCGTAGTTTGCTGAAACCAGAGATGAGAAAACGTTTCATATTATAATAGAAATATATCATTATTATTATTATTTTAGTTGTAAAATTTCAGATACTATCAGAGGAATTAAATTGCAGAGTTCTGTGAAAAATGCCTAGCCCTCCTTTTCAACGCATTAAAAGTTAATTTCATGAAATAAAATTGCTTCTTATCTTGAAACCTTCGAACTTTAATTAAATATTGAACTTTCTAATTAGAAAATTTTGAACATTTGGAATTTTCGCGTAACGTATAATTTTCAGCTCATTGATTTTATATCGGATCGTTTTGAATAGCTATCAGATAAAATTATTCGAAATAGTTTAATTAACAAAGATTCACACAAAGCGTGGCTTTTATAATATAAGAAAAAAATCCCACTCATTCCCCTGTTTGCAAAAATTTTTCACGCGCAATAAAATTAAACAATTCGAACTCTAAAGCCAAACGTCTTTTCATTTGAAGAAATGAAAAGTAAATGATAAATTCAAACACACGGAGTGGAAGTTTTGAATTTTAGTCTTTCAAAATTCAAGTTTAAGGGTTCTGTTATTTAAAAATGTTGTATTCAAATTCTCAGTGATTTACGCGTCAATGTAGAAAGCACTCAAACTGTTTAATTTAACAAGTTTAAATAAAATGCAGATAAACTGCCAAATGTAGAATGTTTAACTTTTGTTAATTATAGAGTTCCAAGTTCAGATTCTATTCCAAAAATATAAGTCCACGTTATTATATGCAATGCTCTAAATTAGAAAATTAATCAATGCAATTTAAAAATGTTTAAATTATACTATTTCAAGCAATTTTAAGATATAACGATTAAAAATTATAAAATTGCCAATTTTTCGCAACTGAAATTTTTTAAATCGGAAGTTTAATTATTTTAATTTTAAATGGTTTAAATATCAAATTTTTCAGGACTTCTAAATAAGGTTTAAAATCCATAAAATTTTCCCTACAATTTTGATGAATTCCTGCAAATTCTAAACAGTTTCCTCAACATTTTCCAGATTTTTTTGAAAATTTTCTAAATATGCTGTTGAAATAGTTTTTTAAAATAAAAAATTATTTTTTAATTTCTCTAGGAAACTTAAGAACAGGTTTTTATTTATTGCAAGCCTTTCAAAAATTTTAAAAAGCTTTATATTTTTTGTTTGAAGTTTGCAAAAATCTATCATTTGTTTTAAATCCGGTTGTGGCTATTTACACCGAAATATTGATACGGATGAAAGAATTTTATCGGTGCAAGCACTTCCTTAAATTATTAAAAATCATTTCAAGTTGTAAACTAATTTTAAGTCTTTTCAGAACATCTAAATATCTCTTAAAATTACTCGAATTTATTTTTAATAAGCATTCAAATATTTGCTAAATCTTCAATAATTATTCTCCTTTTTACTTATAAACATTAATATTAAATGGATTTAGAAATTAGTGTTCTAGACGGATATAATATTTTTAATTTAATAAAAGCCTATAATTATAAATATATTATTATGGAGTTATTTTAATTCAAAAACTAATTTATAAATTTACGATCGGACTTTACATTTTGTTAATAAATAAGAATTTCAAATTAAAAAAGTTTAATTTCGAACGTTGAATTGTGGAAATTGTTAATTTTTTACGGATTTAGAATCACTTAAACAAATTAATAACGATATAATCTTCAATAATTAAAGTTAAGATTTATTAATAAAATAATTTATTGATATTTACATTTGAAGCGTTGCAGTATAGAAACAAATAACTAACAAAATCAGAATTCTTTAGCGGAGCAAAAAACATGCTGTAAAATCGAATACACCATTTAAAGATAAAACAAATCTGTACTCATGAGCGAATTAAAATAAGAATTGAACTTTTCAGTTTAAGCCAAAAATAAAAAAATTACTTATAAGATGCTGAGTTGCTAAATTGAGTCGAAGATGGGTATCATCTGAAAAAGTCAACCAAATCTAAGTATATCTCGCAAAAATTTAGAAGCTCAAATTTCTTTTATTTTGAAAATCGTCTTTGGATAGCGATTAAAAATCTATTTTTCCTTAAAAAATAATACTAAAAACTTTCTTCTGGGACATGGGGAAGCTGAATTATAAGTTAAAAAGTTTTCATCCAAAAAAATTATTTTTTTCAGAAAAAATACGGATTCAGTGTAGATGTATAGTTCTGTAAAATATGCACAAATTTGCAATAAAAGATGTGTAAATAGAACAAAGGCATATGTTTATTTATAAATAAATAACAAGAAATCTAAGAAATTTGGTTCCTGATTGCGTGGCAAGAAGTTGAGAAAAAAACCCTTATAAAAGTGTTTTTTGTTTGTAGAAAATGGAGATTTAATATTTCTGGTTGTAATTTAATTGGTTTACTTTAGCGTTTAAAAAAAAAGGTTAGAAAATTAAGAAAAAAATATATAAGAGACCATTATAGACAGTTATCTGATTTTGAATCCTCAATATTTTTCGTCTGCCATATTAAAAATGAGATTTCGAACGAATCCTTTTAACCAAATATATAATAGCTTTCTCAAGAATTTCTTATGCTTTCAATTTTGAATTGTTCCAGTTTCCCATCCTGCATTTTAAAATTCTTTAAAAAAAATCTGAAATGGAACATTTTTAAAGAAAAAGATTTTTAAATTTCTGGTGCCGTGACTTTATTTAGGCTTACATATCCCTTATAATAATAATTCCAATAGTTATTGGTAAGACATTATTATTATAATTATAATTATAATAATAATGTTTGTCTTGGCTGGTTAAGCGCTAAAACTTAACGCTAAAAATCTGGGGCCGGATCCCTGAGCCAGTACCTCTAAAAATGGTTTAATGTACTTTTACCGAGCTTCTGGTAGTTTGGCTCCAAACTTAAGCTATAGGTCCCCCCATCATATACTTGACTGCAACCCAGATCGTAGATGTCGCTGTGAAAATATGCATTTTGTCCAATATGCCAAATTAGATATACTGCTCTCATTAGTTTACGTAAGTGCACTACAAAAAATTTTCCGTGAATGTTAATATCTAACAGGGCGTGGATTATTCAAAATCCAACTGTAATAAAAATGCCCTCGACATATTGGGCTGTAAACATCTTAAGTCTGAGTGAAAAATAAGTTTCCATATTATTATTACAATAACCCAACCGAAAATGTTTTCTCGTTGGTATTGCAATAGGGTCTGTGATTTTCTCTCATGGAGTTGGCACTCATATTGGCTGTAGCATCGCTAATGCTAAGGTTTCCTACACCAGACAGAAAGAGAAAAAAAAGGAAAGGGACAAAGTGGAGCACAAAAACCCCAACAAATCATAGCGAAGTTAAAAAATTTTCATTGGCGTTAGTCGCTGTTTAACGATTGCCAGGACTGCCCTAGTGCAACTGCTGTGGGTAGCAGGATATGAGCCGTTGTTACGAGGGTAGTTCAATAAGTCCCTAGAATGACCAACAGACGGCGCGCGAATCGCTCCAAATCATCTGTTTTCAGTCAGCACCACTCCCGATTAGATATATGGTGCAGTCACAGTCCACATCTTCTGAGTTTACGTGTTTTTA
>NC_046662.1:54545167-54551809 GCF_010883055.1 Belonocnema kinseyi | reverse complement strand
ATTATACTTATTGACTACTTGGAAAAGGGTAAAACAATCACTGGTGAATATTATGCATCATTATTAGAGCAGCTGAAAAAAGAAATTAAAAAAAAAACGACCCCATTTGGCGAGAAAAAATATTCTCTTTCATCACGACAACGCCCGACTTCACACATGCTTCGTTTCAATGGCTAAAATTGAAGAACTAAGATTCGAATTGGTCGAACACCCACCGTATTCACCAGATTTAGCCCCCAGTGACTTTTTTTTATTTCCAAACTTGAAAAAATGGCTTGGTGGACAGAGATTTCCAGACAACGAAGACGTCATTGCCTCTGTAAGTGCTTATTTTGAGGAACTTCCGAAAACGCACTTTTCTGAAGGATTAAAAAAACTTGAAAAGCGATTGACCAAGTGTATAGAGCTCCAAGGAGATTATGTTGGAAAATAAAAAAAAATTTACCCAAAAAAAATTGATTTTATACTTCATTCTAAGGACTTATTGAACTACCCTCGTAGTAAGCTATCTGATGGACAGGTAGACCTTATCGAGATACCCTATAGGGATATTGCACAGTCAAACCATGAGCTAGAAGTGGTATGCAGTAGCACAGCAGCTGTGTTAGTGGAGAATTTCTTGATTTGGCACCCCCCGCCGATCACTTTCACATAAGTAGTACGGCAACGGATCAACTTTCAAACCTACAAAATTATTAAACCTGCTGCGCTGCCAATTTGAAGACGAGATGGCAGCGACTATAACTTCTTTCGACTGAGTGGCCTTCGGTTAAAGATTCGTAGCGACTTTCCACGTAAAAGAAACAATGACTATATATGACCTTGAACAGCGAAGGAATCAAATAATAGACGAGAGTTTTTGTCTTGAGGAACCATGAACAGAATCCGATCTGAGGTTTAGTTTACACACCACCAGGTACTCCAGGAAGCCCTAGCCAAAAAGAGGATGAGGTGGAGGTCTTAGATGAATGTAGACGTGATCAGCTATCATTTACGGGCAGCATTACGTGGGAGTGGACGTGAAGGTACACCTTATCGCCCCTGATGTACGGGTATGAAGGATTCTGATGGCGCAACCATCTCATGGTCGACAGTCGCTATACCTGCAGCCGCCAAAACCTACTCCTGCTTCTGTTCAACTCAGTGAAGAGCTCAATGAGAAAAGTCTGCCTATCATGGTGTGCTTTACTGTTGTCTGTCTAGAGTTTACAGTTCAAAAACCATATATGAGAAACTGTCGGCACAAAACTCAAAATCAGAGGTGCTAACAGATACGCGCTAAGAAAGATATCAGACCTTAATTGGATGTTTTGACTTTACAGCGAGATTAGACAAATGATAGCAAACTGGGAGGGTTATACCAATTTCGAAAGAGCAATCAGTCTAAGGCACTGATTCGATATGTGGAGAATATCCTTTGTCCACGCAATGTGAGTTCAAAAGCAAACACGAACCTGGACAATGTGATTGGCTATTGTAAACAAAGACTCATATTCCTGTCAGCGCGACTGCGACGATTCAAAAGATCGACCGCGAGAAGAAATTACAGTAGCACTTTTATGAGAAACGAAAATCGTTTTTATTTCGGACTTTTAAATGGAAAAAAGAAGACTCAAAATTATTTTGAAACACCTAGGCCCGAAGAAATGCCTAGACATTGGTCGAGCATCTGGGTTACTCATAGATCAATACAATTGAATATGACGTGGCTTCGTCCAGAAAAAGACACGGTTCAGCTCTCTTCTGACCTAAAACTGACTCCTAAGTGTGAAATCCCCTTCTGAGACACTCTTCAGCTCTAAATATTAGCCCTGAGTATAAAATTCCTTGGTCCAGCTCTCAAACAGGCGTGTTCTATAATGATAAAAGTTCCAAACCAACATGTCACTCCGAACATCTGGACGCCCAAAACTATGGCCATTTGGTATCTTGTTTAAATAGAGCACCGCCTACTAGGGCACTACCTTCTTGAAGGTATTCTACTTTGATTTCAAACAATAAAAAAACGACAGCTTTATCTGATAATGAACAGAGGTTTCAAAACAGCGATACGTTCCAGATATTATTAATAAATGACACCATGCACATTTTAATTGTTGTATTTCATTTAATATTTGTTGATTTATTTTAAAAATATTACTAATAACTTACATTTCTCTTCCCACTTGTCCCCAACCAGCAACAGTAGCAATCGTTCGTGGCCCTACAGTACCATCAAAAAATTCTATTCTTCGGTGCCCTAATGAACTTTCGACAATAGGTGGATAAATCAGGAGTAAGGCAAGATCTCCTTCGGTGATTATGTTTATTACAGAGTGAAATTGAAACACACCGTTATCAATTTCACCAGATTCGACTGTATACGTCACTGCTGGTTTCTCAGCACATATTTTAGCAGTTAAGATGTAGTCAGGTGAGACTATAATACCCGTACAAATTTTCACATTATTGTATAGAACTTTTACAATGTAGAAAATTTCTGTAATATTATAATGTACGGTGCTTCCTAAGTACGTGTTATCAGTTACACGTTTCTTGCGGGACAGGAGCTTTGATGAGATCCCTGCAAGTAAGATAAGTTATTCATTAAGGCGTGGTTTTCTTAAAATTTTCTCATATAGAGGGCTATCACTGTCTAATTTATCTGAAAAAAGTAAAAAATTTACACCGAAAACGTGATCCTAAGTAAGTAAGTACAACAATGCTGTCAGAAAGTATCTATTGCTGAATTTAAAATGTGATTACTCATTCAAAGAAGAAGCGAGACACGTTTTTTTAAATCATTAGAAACCTTATGAAATTCAGCTTCAAGTGACTTCCAATGAAGCTGCCCTTGAAATTTGAAAATAACAATATACCACGTAACATGCTAAAAAAGAAAATTCAAGAATTTCTCAAGTATTATACATCGACTTCAATTCGAATCATGGCGCAAGAAACTTGTAGCAAAAATCTCAAATAAGCCATTTTTGAGAAATCTACTTTTCGAATTTCTCCTTTCCTTATAAGACTTTCAAAAAAAAGGATTTTATGGCAAATGTTTCGGGAAATTTTATACAGACTATGGATATAATTTTGGTCCTACGCGGGCCCAACTTTTAAACAAAAAATCTGAGGAACATCCATGGTGAAACTTTTATTAGGAAAAAAAGTCAACCATTTATTCCCACTCCGATTGATTTGCGAAATGAAATTATTGAACTGGAAAACTTGAGAAAATTTTTTTAAATTTCACATGCCATTAAAACGTAATTTAAATAACACATTCATAAGTCTTAGTCAGATTTGTAACATTTTTTGTCTTCATAAAAATTACAAAGAAAATTTCTGTTTTAAATTTTCTTCTCGCTTCCATTACTCCGAAAAAATGAAAATTTCAAGTTAATACTCACAGGATTTTGTATTCAAATAGATACGCATATGTGGTGGCGACAAAACTCTAAAAAATTCAAGTGACATCAAAAGAAAGGAGCGAGAGTTTAAGAAAGCGAAATAATTTAAAGAAATTTAAATGAACTCAACAAAACTTTAATTGATTACAGTAAGACGAAAGTGAATTCAAAGTAATGCAAGGGTTTTCAAACGAATTTAACAAAAAGACCAAGAATTTAAAGTGACTTTTAAAATTTTATTTGTAATTCAAAAAAAAAATAGTAATTTTTAATCCATTTAATTGAACAAAATTGAGTGATTTTTGGTGAATTATTGAAAGAGAGAATTAAAAGAATTTAGTAGAATTTAAAAGACTTCTGAATATATTAATAAGAACTCACGATAAATTTCAAATTTATCAATATGGGTTCAACAAATTTTTAATAAAAAATATTTTATTGACTTTAATAAAATTGAAGTGAAATTTGAAGAATTCAAGAGAATTCAATATAATTCGATTAATACCTAAGAATTCTTGTAAAGAGAACCAAATGATTTTAATTCTGAAAACTTCCATTAGATGCGGATGAATTAAAGTGACTAGAATTAGTGAAGAAGAATCTACTCAAATCCGTAAAAATTCAAGGTGAATTTAAAAGTTATTAGGGTGAATTAGAAAAAATTGAAAATATTGAAAGAGGTTAAACCCATTAGTAGAATAGGACCACTATGGGGAATTCAGAGTGGGGGGAGGGGGGGTGACTGAAATATGGGGGATTGGGAGTGGAGGGTGACTGTACTATGGGGAATTTGGAGTGGGGGAGGGTGATTGGGCTATGGGCAATTTGGAGTGGGAGTGATTTAATATGGGGAATTTGGAGAGGGAGTGGTCTGTACTATTGAGAATTCGGAGTGTGAGTGATCTGTACTATCGAAAATTCGGAGTGTGAGTTATCTGTACTATGGGGAATTTAAAGTGAGGGGTGAATGTACCATAGGGAATTTGGAGTAGGGGTGGTCTCCACTAGGGGTAATTTGGAGTGAGGGTGGTCTGCACTATGGGGAATTTGGTGTGGGAGGTGGGCTGTACTATGGGGAATTTCGAGTGTGGGGTGGTCTGTACTGTGGGGCATTTGGAGTTGGGGGAATTCCGCCATGACGGGTACTGTGGTTAATTTGGAGTGGGGGAATCCACCATGATAGGCTCTATGGGAAATTTGGGTTGGGGGCCATTCACATAAATACAAGGGTTAACATAATCTAAAAATACACAGAAATCACTACTGCGAATGCCAGAAGTATTACCACTCATTCAGTACGAACAATTTGAATATAAAAATGGATGATTTCTAAAAATCAAAAATAAATATTGTTTTACACCAATATTGAATAAAAATAAATCAATTTTCCTAATTCTGCTGAAACTAAACTACATGAATAAACTACATGAGTAAACATACTGGTTATTTCTAAAAACACTAAATAAATGTATAAATCAACAAATGATTTTGGTAATTGTTGCTTAATTTGCTCGCTGAAATATTTGAATTTAACAGCAATAATCTGACGAATAAGCATTTTGCTAGGAGACTGAACTTTCGATCTCAAAATGTCTATTTATGTGTCTCAGCTATTAGAAGATTTAAAAACTTTTCGACATCTGTAGCTTGCCTTTTTATTTGTGGTAAACATCCATTGGCACAAACAAGAATTTGCTTTCATTCTTGCAAAGTAGTTTTCTGCATCACTATAGTTGGTCTATACTCTTTGGGCCATTTTTTTTCACCGACTCCAGTGGTGGTTTCCTGTTTATCACCAGAGACGTTAAAGACGATTGCCTTGCTGTCGTTGGAAGTGCTGAAGACAATGCTGAATTTCCCCAATTCCACAGGTTTCAGGTATCCCTATCCAGTCTCAAAGAAGGCTGATATATAGTCAATGCTATTTAACAAGCATCCCCAAGATGTCGAGTCGAGGAGCAGGTACTTCAGGTACGTGACGTTTCAATGCAGACCGTACACCTGCTATGCCCATTGAGGCTGTATATGAATTCTTGGCTGCAATGACTTGGATATCAGCAGTAGCAGCGTGAGTTGGTTTGTTCTTAGACATTTTGCGGCATTTGGTCTCAAGATTGAAACTATAGTGAATGCTATGTAGAACTCTCACTCGCTTTTATACATACTTGGACCTTTGCCTATCCCCACCATATGGAGAAAAGACACATACCGGATGAACCGGTTTCTCTCACTATTCCAAACTATTCTCGTTAAAAACTTTAAAAGCCTGTCACAAAAATCGTAAAAAAACATAGTGTCATTTGATCTTTATTTGTTTCAGGAAAGCCTTTCCAAAAGTTTGAACAAAGGTTTCTAAATTCTTTGTGAAGTACCAAAGTTAGCTCTTCTTAAGTGAAAAGGGGCCGTGTAACTGTCACTGAAAGGGTGAATTTATGTACTTGTTACCGAAAAGAGCATACTTAAGAAAGTAATAAATAATCAAGCATGTCTACGTTAAAAAAAATGTTCCTTTAAAATCGTGGGGAATCCGCCATGACAGGTACTATGGGAAATTTGGAATATGGATGCGCTACGACAGGTACTCTGAAGAATTCCAAGTGGGGGTTTGACATTAAACAAACACATTAAGAAAATGAATGAAATAACAATTTTTACTTCTTTCACAGTTTACTACAAAGATTACCGCACATTATTTTCTACATGTAAATAATGTCGTACTGCTTCAACTTAGTTCTTCTTTCAATATTTAAAATGTATCTGGTTTAACCCATATTATTCCCCAAAAATTTCCAAGTAAATGAAAAACAATGTGAAAAATGTCACCAAATTTAATATACACAAACTAAAAAATTCTTTCGAGCATTAACTATTATCAACAGGACACTTTTGCATAAAACAAAATTTTTTCCTCATTGATACTAAAATTAAATCTAGTTTCTATAACATTAATATTTCACTGGCGTGACAACATTTTCAAAAAAGAAAATTATTTTCAAACATATTTTCTTATGTTAACAATGTTCAAATGAAAATTTCTTTGTAAATTTTAGCTCAAATAAAAGAAGCAAATATTTTCCCGAATACCAGTCTGAAAATCTTCAATTCAAAGCTAAACATTATGTTCAAAAAAAAAAGTTTGAACTGAGACTACGAGGGTAGATTGATAAGTTTCCGGCCTGACCAAGAAAAACAACGTTTTTAAGAATTTTTTTTTTTTATTTCTCAACATAATCTCCTCCAAGGCTGATAC
>NC_046662.1:54523278-54545067 GCF_010883055.1 Belonocnema kinseyi | reverse complement strand
AGCTATCTAAGGATGGTACTATAGAACGCCACCTCAAGGTAGGCCTAGTGGCGCCATCTCTTGGTCAGGCCGGAAACTTATCAATCCACCCTCGTATTTGTAGTGGAGGGATTCAGAAAATAAAAAAAATATGGCTTGTTACTATTGAAGAATAATTTTTTCGTGATACCCAGAAAATTTTACATAATTCTTTATTGTCTATTGTTAATCGAATAAATTAATCGATAATACATGTGTCTTACATGAAGAAAATTTCCCTGAATGAAAATTACTCTTTTATAGAAAATGTGAAACTATAACAAAAATAAGTAAAAAATATTAGGAATATCGTATTCATTTGTCTGAGCTTTCTGTATAAAAATGTGAAACGTGGTAAAAATTGCTTTAAATTTAAATTATTCTTAGAAATTTTACATTGCTGTTGCCATTATTAAGAATTGCTTTTTGCTTTCTATAAAAAATGTAAAACATTTAAAAAATATAAATCAGATATATCAGGAGCATCGTATCTACTCGTGTAGGTTTTCTTGATGATAACGTAAAATGTGTAGAAAATGTACATAAATAAAAATTTTTCTTAAAATTTTTTTATCCTTTTTCCGTTATTAAAATTTTATTTTTACTGTTGATAAAAATATACAGTTCGAAAAAAATATGAATAAAAAATATTAGGAATATCGTATCTGGTCGAGTAGGTTTTCTCATTTGTGGATGAAAACCTGAATCGTAGAGAAAACTTCCATAATGGAAAAATTATTCATAGAAACTCTACATTCCCTTTGCTGCCACTAAAAATTATTTTTGCTTACAACAAAGCATGTACAGCTTTCAAAAAGTATAAATAAAAAATATTAGGAATATCGTATCTAGTCGCCCAGGTTTCCTGGATGAATATCGTATATCCCGCAAACCTGTTTAATGAAGAGGAAAACGGAGGAAGGAACTGTCCAACCTCTAAACCCTATTTATCTGTATTTATTTATCTGCTTAAGAAGAATATACAGATAATATGAAAAGCGTTTCAAAATTCCATAGTTTTTTCGAACCATAGGCAAGAGAATTTTTTTTATAAATTAAAAGAAAACATTGAAATACTATAAATATTTTTGCATTTATTTACTATGATGGCATAAAGCATTGTATGCATGTACATAAACTCGGCTCTTACGTGGTTAAAGGAAATAATTCTTTTGTCCAAAAACTAGATTAGAATACGGTCACTAAGCCATGCGAACCTTTTGTATTTATCAAAACACACATTTAAATCATTCGGCTTATCCATCTTTTTCAAGTTAAAAAAAATGTTATACTAATCTGTGAATGAAGTGATAAGAATAACTGTAGAATTTATGCAAAAAAAAGAACAAATTATATGACAAAGAATTATATACTGAAAGACGAACCTCCAAATACACTCTCTTAAAATTAAGGAGTATCATTTTACTTGCTGAAACAGTTAGAAGTGTTTTACGGACAATCAGTGATATTTCACTGGATCACCCAGAGGATTTCCGTCACTGATTTAATCAGCGCTGATCACTGATTACTCAGTATCAGTTAGGCATGACACTTATGATTTAAGACTTTGGTGCTAATCTTTGAAAAATTAGCTTTTTAAACCCTCACTTTACTCTCACAACAATAAATGAGAGCCCGCCTGCAAATAGAATACGATATAATACATCACATCTATATGTGGGGAGACTCGTAATCGTCATTACGTCAATGTGTAGCGTCGCTTCAAGAAAAATCCAAGGAGCCAGGCTCCAATTATTTCTAACACAGTCACCAGTACAGTATAATGGCCGTTGTGACACGAGAAATGCCCTGTTCAGATCGACGAAATTCGCATACCAGACGACTGGAGGTTCATGCCTTTGTCGATTGGTTTTACGGGGGGAAACATTGAGATTCTGGAGTTTCACTGGTGAAAAAGTTCAGACATTGAGAAAATCAGAGAATATTGTCACTGAAATAAGATATATATGTAGAATACAGCATTGTGTCATCTATAGCAAGACCTAATTTCTCCCACTCCCTCTACCTTCCTTTGGGATCCAGGTTAGTTTTCTCAAGTTAAGTAACCTTAAAATGAAAATAAAATCGGGCATTTTATAAAGTTATCAGGTCGCAAAACATTGACGATTATATTTACAAAGTTCTATTCGGTTTCACACCCCGTTAGTACAGTAGTATACTGCCGCAGGATATTGTTTCAAACAATATCGGTTTCACTGGTTCAGCGATTTACAGAACCTGTACAGCAAATTTTCAATGCTCTTTTAAATTAAACCAGTGAAATTAGCAATGGCTTGATCAGTATTTTTAATTATTGTTAGTGAACCAAAGGTTTGCCGACCTTGACTGGGTGAAGCAGTAAGTGACTCAACTAAAAAAGTGTCACTGAATATACCAGTAAAGCCAAATTTGATGGAAGATGGAAACTTTTTTTTTAATTTATAGAAAAAAATCTCTTGCCTATGGTTCGAAAAAATTAGAAATTATGGAATTTTAAAACGCTTTTCGTATTATCTTTGTATTCTTCATACGCAGATAAATAAATACAAATAAATAGGCTTTAGATGTTGGACAGTTCCTCCCTCAGTTTTCCTCTCCATTAAACAGGTTTGCGAGATATTCGTTACTCATCCAGGAAACCTGGACGGCTAGATACCAAACTCCTAATATTTTTTTATTTACATTTTTTGAAAGCTGTACATGCCGTATTGTAAGCAAAAATAATTTTTAGTAATGGCAAAGGGAATGCTGAGTTTCTATGAATAATTTTCCATTATGTAAATTTTCTCTACGATTCACGTTTTCATCCAGAAATGAGAAAACCTACTCGACTAGATACGATGTTCCTAATATTTTCTAAATCATATTTTTTCAGCTGTACATATTTTATTAACAGCCAAATAAAATTTTAACAACGGAAAAAGCATAAAAAATTTTTTAAAATAATTTTTATTTATGTAAATTTCCTACACATTTCACGTTTTCATTAAGAAAACCTACACAAGTAGAGACGATGTTCCTGATATATCTGATTTATATTTTTTGAAAGTTGTACATTTTTTATAGAAAGCAAGAAGTAATTTTTAATAATGGCAACAGTAATGTAAAATTTCGAAGAATAATTTAAATTCAAAGCAATTTTAACCACGTTTTATATTTTCATACAGAAAGCTTAGACAAATATATACGATATTCCTAATATTTTTTACTTATTTTTGTTCAAGTTTCACATTTTTTATAAAAAAGTAATTTTCAATCAGGGAAATTTTCTTCATGTAAGATAGATGTATTATCGATTTATTTATTCGATTTACAATAGACAACAGAGAAATTTATAAAATTTTCTGGGTATCTTGATTGATATATGGAGAGGTCTTCTTGTAAAATGCAGAATTTATATTCTTATTTTTTATTCTAAGATATTTTGTAAAATGATAAAACGAAATTTCATTTGTATAGTAATATCCCTTACTAGAAATAATCTCAGTTCAAACATTTATTTTTAAACATAATGTTTAGTTTTAAATTAAACATTTGTTTAATGCAAAAGTGTCCTCTTGTTAATGTTCGAAAGAATTTTTAAGTTTCTGTGTATTAAATTTTGTGACATTTTTCACATTGTTTTTCATTTGGAAATTTCTCGGGAATAATATGGGTTAAAGCTGATACATTTTAAATTTTGAAAGAAGAACTAAGTTGAAGCAGTACGACATTATTTACATGTAGAGAATAATGTTCGGTAATGTTTGTAGTAAACTGTGAAAGAAATAAAAATTGTTATTTCATTCATTTTCTTAATGAGTTTCTTTAAAATATTAGGATTTGATATCAAGTATCTATAAGTTTCCTTTCATTAAGTGTTGAATGAATTATATAGTAAAGTACTCTTTTAAGCTTTTAGAATTACGTTTTATACTAAGCATAAGTTTGTACATTTTTCGAATGGTTTATCTGTCCTTTTAAAGTGATTAATATTTTTAAAAATAATAAAGTTTAAAAAAATTTTGAATAAAAAAAAATGAAAAATAGAAAAATTTTCAAAATTAATAAAGTTAATAAAGTATTTGAAAATTGTTGAAACTTTTAAAACTAAATAATTCTAAAATTTTTAAAATTGCTTTAGTTGATCAAGTTTATGAATATTAGTAAAATTTTGAAATTAAAAAAAAAATTTTAAATGATAAAATTTTAAAAATGAGTAGAGTTGATAAAGTTTTTAAAAATTAGTAAAATTTTGAAATTGAAAGATATGAAATTTTTCTAAATTAGTAAAGTTGATAATCTTTTTAAAAATTCGTTAAAATTTTGAAATTTTGAAAATTGAAAAATGGTGAAATTTTGAAAATTACTTTAGTTGATAAATTTTTTGAAAATTCTAAAAATTGCTTAAGTTGATAAAGTATTTTAAAATTAGTAAAATTTTTAAATTCAAAATAATTTTAAAAAATTTTTGGTGTATTTCTAGGGAACACGTCAACCCCCACTTGGAATTATTCAGAGTACCTGTCGTAGCACACCCTCACTCAAAATTTTTCATAATACCTGTCATGGCGGATTTCCCACGATTTTAAAGGAACATTTTTTTTATCGTAGACATGCTTGATTATTTATTACATTTTTAAGTATGCTCTTTTCGGTAACATGTACGTACATTCACCCTTTCAGTGACAGTTGCACGGCTCCTTTTCACTTAAGAAGAGCAAACTTTGGTACTTCACAAAGAATTGAGAAACAGCATTCAGTATAGTTTCAATCTTGAGACCAATTGTCGCAATTTGTCTGAGAACAAACCAACTCACGCTGCTACTGCTGATATCCAAGTCATTGCAGCCAAGAATTCATATACAGCCTCAATGGGCACAGCAGGTGTACGGTCTGCAATGAAACGTCACGTACCTGAGGTACCTGCTCCTCGACTTGACATCTTGGGGATGCTTGTTAAATAGCATTAACTATATATCAGCCTTCTTTGAGACTGGATAGGGATACCTGAAACCTGTGGAATTGGGGAAATTCAGCATTGTCTTCAGCACTGCCAACGACAGCAAGGCAATCGTCTTTAACGTCTCTGGTGATAAACAGGAAACCACCACTGGAGTCGGTGAAAAAAAATGGCCCAAAGAGTATAGACCAACTATAGTGATGCAGAAAACTACTTTGCAAGAATGAAAGAAAATTCTTGTTTGTGCCAATGGATGTTTACCACAAATAAAAAGGCAAGCTACAGATGTCGAAAAGTTTTTAAATCTTCTAATAGCTGAGACACATAAATAGACATTTTGAGATCGAAAGTTCAGTCTCCTAGCAAAATGCTTATTCGTCAGATTATTGCTGTTAAATTCAAATATTTCAGCAAACAAATTAAGCAACAATTACAAAAATCATTTTTTGATTTATACATTCATTTCATGTTTTTGAAAATAACTAATATGTTTACATCCTATGTCGCAGCAAAAGTGAAATACTTACTGATAGAATAATTATATTTATTGTGAGTTTTAGACTACATCTGCTCAAACTATACCACTCTTTAATGCTACAGAAGTATGAATCAAAACAAAAGTTTTACGGAATAAGCTAGCTGAAAATAAGAATTGTGATTTTCCTTTCTATGACCTGTCCTCACCAATAATTTTACATAATATTGTCTCATTCATGTAGTTTAGTTTTAGCAGAATTAAGAAAATTGGTTTATTTTTATTCATTTTTGGGATAAAATAGAATTTATTTGCGGTTTTTAGAAATAATCAATTTTTATTTTCAAATTTTTCGTACCGAATGAGTGCTAATTCTTTTGGCATTCGCAGTAGTGATTTATGTGTATTTATAGGTTATGTTAACCCTTATATTTATGTTAATGACCCCCTTCCACTCAAAATTCCCCATAGTACAATCCCCCCTTCGTTTATCTCAAAACATGATTTTTCAAAACTGCGGACAATCTCACTTGATAACGGTTCAATTTAATGACTTCTTTTTTTGCCCTATCGAAAGAAACCCTTTTTTATTGGAGCATATACCTATAAAATCTACAAATTCTTTCTATTCACTACTTTTTGTGAAGCCTTAAGGTGGAAAAAAAAACGCTAAAAAATCGACTTCAAAGTTTGAGATCGCCTTTGAACTCAACCATTACGTCAAATTTGAGTTTGATAGGTACAAGCTACAATAAATTTAGTGTTCTTTTGAGCCTTTTTTTCAGTTTTGTGTTTCAGATCGATCATGAGGCAGCAGGCTGCTCGCAGTTTGGGGAGTCCGCGCGCACCGAACCTCAAATGGAACGTCACTACGGGCGCCATTTTGTTTTTTTCGACATGAAAAAATTTGAAAATTAAGACAAAAATAGAACCTTCTTAAATACCAAAATCGTTTCCTTCTATGTTTTTTCATTGGCCCACAAAAAAATTCCAAATTTTGCTTACTTTTTGCCCATTTGACTGAGAACCTGCCCTTAATTATGGAATACGTTTCAAACCAAACGTTTTTTCACAAAGTTTGAAAGAAAGATTCTAACCGGATGAGCAGACTTAGAAAAACATTTTTTTCAAAGCAAATAGTTTTCTTGGGCTTACATGCAAATTTGGTTCAATTCAAATAATTTTGGTGGATGAAAATAATTATTTGACTGACACAATCAATTTTTTTTATTGATTTAATCAAATAATCCATATATTAAACTATCTTCTTAGAATAATTCTGTTAAAATTTGTTTCATCTGGAGAACAAATGGAAAGTTTTATGGCATCATGAATTATGGTAGGAAAGCAAACGACGTAATTTTGTAAGCTAAAATAGAATAATAGTATAAATAATGTTACATTTTCCATTCTGTGAGATGAAATTGTAAAAACATTATGTTCGTCAAGGTGTCCAAGATTATTCACCAGTTTCGCAATATTGTATTTTTATTGTTACACTAATATTGTTATATATATATATATATATATATATATATATACATATTGTTTCCACTAAAAAAGATGACAATATGGTTCAAAATTTAATTATTTGATGGAAAATATATCAATTTTGTTAAAAAGTCATTTTTAGGTCAAAAATTAATTTTTTTGAGACAGATTTCCTTCTTTCGTCGACAAGTTAAATATTCTATTTTCAGAGTATTAACTATTTAGTTAATCAATAATATTTTGTATTGAATATTTTGTTAATTTTTTTTTTAAATCCATGCCTCATTTTTTGTTCTAAAATGATATTTTTAATTAAACTCTTATCTTTTCTGATCAAAATTCTACAATGTGACTAAATATTCATGTTCTTTTTTAATAATACGTATTTTCTGTCAAAATTCAATCTTGCATCTTTTTTAGTAAAAAATGAAAAGTTCAGTAAAAAATTAATGTGTTTTCGCTGAAGATTCAACTATTCATTTAAAAGTCCTATTTTGTGGTTGAACGGTCAACTAATTGGTGTGAATTTTAAGAACTTTTTGAACACTTGCTACATTTAATCATCAGGTGCATCCTTCTAGTTGAAAATTACGATGTTTGGTAAAAAATTCCTCTGTTAGGCTTAAAATTTCAATAATTTGATAAGAAATTAAAATATTTCTTGACAAATTAATTTTTTGGTTAAAAATTCATATTTTTATTTACAAATCCACCTATTTTCTTATTTTCTTCAAGAGGTAATGCATTCTTCTTTTTTAATTAGATTTTTAAACTGAAAATGTTTACTATTCCATTTTGGATGTTAAAAAATTGTACATTGAGAATCAAACGACATATTTGCTTTAAAATAATTTATCTCTCTTGATTAAAATTCCGTCAATATCTTTCAGTATTTAAATATTTAGTTAAAAACTTTTCTTTTGCTAGCATATTAATTCCGGGTACAAAATTCAACTGCAAATGTATCTGTTTTGTGAAAAATTCATCTGCTTGAATTAAAAGTTTGTAAATATAGTAAAAAATTGAACTATTTGGTCAAAAATGTTTTTTTTTCTTATAAATTCAACAGTTTAAATGTTAGTTTTGTTTCAAAATTAATTTTTTAGACTGAAATTTTTTTAATATAATTTTTAAGTGAATACATTATTCTTTAGTTGCTTTTTAATTTATGATAGGGAGTTTATCTTTCGTAGCTGAAGATCAGTATTTGACTGTGAAAATTTAACTATCTTCTGAAAGTTTGATGTTTTTGGAATAAAAATGCAAGTTTTTTTGGTTAAATTTAAATTCTGTTTTTTTTTTCAAAATTCCAGCCAGCTGGTGAAAAGTACACTTTTTTAAGTTGAAAAGTCAACTATTTGCATTTAATCATTTTTTAAACGGAAAATTCAAATGTTTTTGTAGAAATTCGGACCTTCAGAATAAAAATTCATCTTTGATGATGGATAAACTTTCATATTTTTAATTGGAAATTTGTACCATTCCATTATCGCATTAGTAATTTTCTACTAATCTTGAAATTTTCTTTTTTCAATTGAATTAGTGATATCATTTAATTAATTTCTTTTTTTTAAAGAAAATAAGTTATCATTAAACTAAATCCTAAATATAATTTTATTTTATTTGGTAAGAAGCGATAAGGAAAAATTTCCGGCCTTTGAATTCTTATCGGGCTAAACCCCTTTCAAATAATTTATTTAATTATGATTTTTGTAATTTCACGACTTTTTATGCTTTTCAAGTTATTGGAAATAATCTAAAAACTACAAATTTCAATTAAAACTGCATAATACAAAATCAATATTCTTTGCCTCATTCTAATATTTATTGAGAATAATACTTCACTTACCATCATTATCTTCAAAAAAAGACCCAAAAATTCCTTGGGAGAGAATGCCACAAAGAATTAAAAAAATCAAATACATTTTTTCCGACATTGCATCTACGAAATTAAAGACTTCAGACAATAAACTTATGCTTTTTTACTTGTTACATTAATTACGAGATTAACTTTGCAAATTATGTACAGCCTTCTACTTTTATCTCCAACTTTATTTGCAGCGCTATATAGATAGTTACGTAACAGTAATAAACATATCACTCAGAAGTGTTTCGTCCATTACAAAATAGATTATTCAACTCCATTGCCTAATTTCACCGAAATTTGTTTAGCTACTTTTACACAAAACTCTGCAATACTATTTAGTCAATAATTTTTGAAAAACCGGAACTTGAAATATTTACCCCACATTACTGCGCAAGGCTTTTGAATGAAAGGTCAAAGTATTGACAAGTGCTATTTGGTGATTGTGAATTCTCTTTCGTTAAAACCCCTTCAGCTTTAACGAACATTTAATTTAAATTTAAATCTAATTCTTTTTAAAAAATGCACATTATATTAAGAAAAAAATTATTATTTAACATTTTATTGAAACTTGCGTCGGTTTTCCGTTCATTTAATTTTTTTTTTTACATTCAATTCAAATATAACTTTGGCGAAAAATGTAGTTCAATGGAATGTTATTACATCTTGTGCCTATTTCCCAAAAAGTTCATTCTTTTACTTTAAATATATTTTTATAACCAGAATTTATAACAAATCTGTGGATGTTTTTTGGTTAAAGAACTTTTGTTTTTTAATTTTTTTCGACCCTTGTCTTGTTTTTCCAGAAAACTTAATTTTTTTAAATTCTAATATTGTTTTTCGTGATTAAAATAAAAACTAGGAGTCCCATCAAAAACTGTGCCGCGGGCCGGTTGCAAGAACCAGCCTGACGGGCGAATAAATTATTTTCCGAGCGTTTCAAAAAAAGAAAATTTTCAAAAGAAAAAAAATCAATTTTTCGAAAATGTAGAATTATAGAGAATACGAAAATAAAACCTTTTCTTATAAGGATTTTTTATCAAACGATTATTTTCTATAATAAGAGCGAAAAATAAAATAAAAATTTCTCTTTCATTTAATTAAGTGCTGAAACTTAAATCGTTCTAACTCGGCTAAATGTTATTGGAATGATTTTGTATTTATAGGACTTATTCAAAATACTATAGCGATGCCTAGAAATTCATAAAACAGTTCAAAATCTCTTATTGTTTAATAGTATTCAATTGCCAGTTTTAAACGCATGTGTGTACGATTTTTCAAAAAACTTTATTCAATATTTTTTAATAAATGACTCATTGAAAGTTTTTTAAAACTCGAAGTTACCTAGACAATTTTTACGGGCAGAACCAAGAAAACACAATTATCGACTTACCTCATTTTACAATTAAATATTATTAAACAAAAGGGGATCTTTAACTTTTTTATAAATTCTTAGACATCGCTATAGTATTTTGAATAAGTCCTATAAATATGAACTCATTTAAATAATATTTAGCCGAGTTAGAACGCTTTAAGTTTTAAAACTGAATTACATCAGAGAGAAACTTTTATTCGATATATCGCTTTTAATATTAAAAATAAATTTCTGACAATTTTTTATGCTGAATTTTTATGAGTTCTTGCTATTTTTGAAAAAGCAACTTTTGTCTATTCAATTTTTGCATGGCTTGCTTCGTTTGTCTAAAGGTTTAATTTTTGTATTTTTAATGTCGTTTTTTACGACTAGAAACAAAAACTACGCGTCCTATGAAAAAGTGGTTAATAACAAATTTTTTTATCTTTTCAAGGCGCGAAATTTTAGTTTATTCATCTATTTTGCTATTTCGCACAGTTTGACTGCGAAATGGAATTTTTTATTTTTCAATATTTTTTATACGATCAGAATTTGAAATTTTAACTTTTCGACAAAATTCAAAAACTTGTGATGATATTCTTTTAGGGTAATCAACATTTTTCTTCTCTCAACTTTTTTCATATCGTGAGTTTTTTGGCTTAAAATTTTCGTTTTATTTTGGTTTTTTGGATTTTCAAAATGCTATAACTTTGATCATTTTATTTTTATCAAAATAAGTCATATATAGATAAATTTTTCGAGCTCTTCAGTACTATGAACGGTCGTAAATAGAATTTCTAAATTGAAAAAAAATCCAACGAGCAAATTTAGACAAACACAACACTTGTCTCATGCTTCGTACTCGATTTTGTCAACAATGTGAATTTTTTTACACTATGTACAATATCGTTTTAATAAATTTATATTATTAAAATTCATAATATATGACAACGTTTTGACGCCCCCTGAGTTAGAAAAAAAGTTTTTACGTCGGTGTATTTTCGCTTGGCTGGCGTTATCGTCATCCTTGCTGTTGCGTTTGTGGTTCTCTGTATAACTTTCGAAAAATTATTTGGATTTTGGGATCACTTTTTTCAAAGTTTGAAAATTCTATTCACAGCTACTTATAATACACAAAAATTGGAACAATATACAATTTACAAAATTATGTTTATAACTTTCTGAATTCTGTTTAACAAATTGGAAATTTTTATTTTGATCGCACAAAAACTAATGAAAAAGTAATAGATCCATTTTGTTGATAAAAAAAGCAAGATACGAACAGGGGTAAATCGGCAACATTTCCGCATCTAAAAAGTATCTGAAAAGGACGCCGCACCAAATGTTTTTAGGAAGGGATGGAGAAGAAAACCAGGGGAAAGGTTGAAAGTGGGTGGGAAAGCGCTAGAGGTAGTAGACAAGTATAAATAATTAGGGTTTTGGTTTTCCACGGGAGGAACTTACACCGAACATGTCCAGAAGTTAACGGAGAAAACTCGAACGGCTGCAAATGTGGCTTTGCGCATAATCAGGAGAGCGAGGATTAACAAACAAGGTAAAAGACTGTACCTGACAAACTCGCCGGTTACAGCAGGAGGAATGTATGGTGTAGAAATTTGGGGTTGGGTTAGAAGAGAAGTGGTTGAGAGAATACAAGGAAGGATTGTTAAAAGGGCAATGGGGTTAAAACTTTTCAAGAAGTATGTAGAGTGGTGGGAAATGGAGAAACTGTGAGGCGGCTATGAGAAGAGGGGAAGAAAGAGGAGGTAGAGAACAATTTATTGAGAGGAGTAGAGACTAGGTTTACACAAGAGATTCATGGAGATTGGGGAAAAACAAAGAGATCAAAATATTGCAAAGAGTAAAAAAGTTGGCAAAGGCTTCCGAGAAGGTAAGAGTACTGTGAGGACAAGGCAACAAGGAGGGGGAAGGAGTTAAGGAACAGTGGGCAAGACTTAGTTGTGGAAATGTGGGGAAAGCAGGAAATAAAGGGTGTGAAGATGTTTCATGGAGAATCTGTGGGACTAAGGAGGAGAGTGTTATGCACATTTGGAATTGCAAAGGGGCAAATGGGGTGATAGAGGATAAATGGGAGGAGGGGATTCAAGAATGGACGGAGGGGAACACTGGGAATGCTCGCGAAGATTTAGAAGCAAATATTGAAGTAATCTTGAAAAATCTGTATTCTATTATTTATTTCATTATCAAAAGTATTTAATGTGGAAACCATCTGCTCCTTATTCTGTCACTGGAAGGTAATTCACACTTGTCGGTAAGAAATTTTCATGAACAAACACTACATTTTAGAAAACACCATATGTATTTTTTGAAATCGAGGGCGACATTATTTCTTAAGGCCTACTTTCTTTTTTTCATTTTTTTTAATTAACCTGATCTATTCAACAATTTTAATTAAAATGATTGGCTCATAAATACTCTATCGCATCAGGATTCTTATAAAAAACAAAATTGTTTAATTTATACGCAATCGAGACAAGATAATAATAATCTCAAGGAAGCAGATTTATTCCTTACCAAATACAAAAAAAAATTCTTTCGACGGTCTTCTTTATTATTTAAAATCGAAAATAAAAATATTTGATTCATCAATTCAAAAAAAATTCCAATTGCTTTAGCAATTTTGAAACTGTTTTCGACGTATAGATTTTTTCATATGAAAATAATAAAAAATTAGAAATAACGAAAAATTTTGAATTTTTGTTTAATGTGTGGAAAACTGTTTTTTTTTTTGTTTTGCTTTAAATTTGCATTTTTTTTAACAAAATTAATTTTCGACTAAACTTATATAGGGAAATTTTAAATTGAGAAATTTATGTTTAATACAAAAGTAAATTTTAAACATAGCAGTAATGTTAATAACATAACAATTAGAAAAAAAATTATTTTGTGGGCCTGTGTAATTTATAAACCGAAGAAATCAATTTGTGACTGAAAGTTTGGAATATAAACTGGAATAGTACATTTCGATATATGTGTAAGTGGTTAGAGTGGTATAAAAATGAATGTGTAACTAAATAAATGAATTTTTAACGAAATACATAAATCTGTACCCAATTAATTGAATTTAAAACTAATATAATGAATTTTCAAATAAAAAAATTAAAATTTTTTGCCAAAAAAGAAGATTTTCAACAAAAAATTAGTTCTAACCAAGCAAGCAGTTTACTTGTTAACTAGAAAAATTAAAAGATTTTCAAAAATTGCCAACAAAATCTAGATTTTTAACCTTTGCTCCTTTCTTTGACAAGTGTCCGCTTTTCGAGACCCTCGGGTCCTGAAAAATTGGTTTTACGAATGATAAAACCAGATTGTAACAACTTTTTTATTTTTGGCGAAAATTGAAAATTCAAACTTTCGTCGAAAAAAATAACAAAAATTGCATTGTGCCTTAGGACTATGCAAGATGCATGTTAAAAATTGAATTCTTCACAAGCGAAACAAGCTATGAACAAATAATAAGAACAATTTTTTTTACTCCAAAGAAAGCTGAAAATTTTCCATGAAAGTTTTTTGATAAAATACGTAGTTTTGGACATAATCGTAAAAAATAAAATTTTAAATTAAAAAATAAAATTTTTCGACAAACGACACAAGCAATATAAATTGTTTGGACAAAAGTTTTTATCCAAAAAGAGCTTCAAATTTTAAATGAATAATTTTCTGATATGAAGCGTAGTTTATGTTTTAAAACTATAAAATTATATTAAATAAAAAAATTTTGATTTTTTTAAAAAACGACACAAGGTACGAAAAAAACTGATAGGCAAAAATTGCAATGCAATAAAATATAGACGAATTTTTAAATCATAATATTTATATATGTCCAGTAGATTTTATTTATTCGTAAAAACTAAGTTTGATAATTAAAAAATAAACTATTGGAAAAACAATTTTTTTAAATTTTGAGGTATTTTTCAAGGATTTTGGGAGTGTTTAGATTATTTAAGAAAGATACAAAAATTTTGGAAAAGATTTCGAAAATGGTTTAAAATCGGAAAATGTTTCAAAAAATTGAAAAACAAAATATAGATTTTTGAAGATTTCGAAAAAATCGAGGATATTTTTAAGAACTTTCAAGGGGTTCGAGAATTGATATTTTTCACAAATTTCTAGAAAAATATAAAACTTTTTTATTTTTAAATTGATTTTATGAGCATTTTCAAAAGATTTCAAAGAATTATTTAAATATTTTAAAAGAGGTTTAACATTTTCGGATGAATTTGGAAAATGGTTTTTAATTTGGCAACATTTTCTAACTATGCGAAAAACAATCAGAAAGATTTTTAGTATCTTAAGAATAATTGAAGTCGGTTTGACGTAACCTATTTTGCTATGATCATTTTGTGTTGACTTAAAAAATAATACCAACTAAGAGATAACAAATCAAATTGATAAGAATTCCGTGTGAATTCATATTAATTCACGATAGACTAATAGGATTTTTTTAATAACAGAATTTAAGTTTATTAAAAAGAATTATAAAAACAACAGAAAAAGAAAATAAATGAAATAAAATGTCAATGAATCTAAAGGAATTTATATGCCGAATAAAAATGAGAATAATTAGATGATATACATAAATATTAAATAAAAAAATAATAAGTAGATTTATTTAATCAACATATTTCCATATCACGTATTATTTTACATTTGATTATTCATTTATTCCATTTAAAAAAAATTAAATTCGGAAATCATTCGTTCTCTATTCTCTTACTGAAAGGTACCTTATATTCATTGATAAGGAATTTCTTGATTAAACACGAAATACTCAAAATATGATATTTATAGAAAACGAAGGTGACATTATTTCCTGTTGCCTACATTTATGTTTTCGTTATTTCAAATCAGTTAAATTTATTCATCAATTAAAATTATAATAATTAATATGAGAATAAGTATTATTAATAATTATAATTAATTACATTACTTCCTTTTGAAAAGCTAAGCCCAAATTTCTTGAAGTTTTTCTCCGTTTTGCACTTTCTAAATATTTGTATAATTATGTTATTTTATTTTTAAAAATTTGTAACCTGATAGTAGTTGACAAATTATTACATTTTTTTAATGTACAGTTAAAACAAAATATAAAAAAGACATTCTTGAAAAACAAATTTTTTTAATCAATCTGATGAATCTTCAACTAAAAAAATGTATTTGTATTAAATAGTAGACACAAGAAGGATATATTTTTAACCACGATAAATAATTTTCTTCTAAAAAGACAAATTGTTAGAAGAAAAATTTAAAGTTATAACTTAAGTTTTAATAAAAAAGCTAACAAATTTTCAATTGAGTAGATGAATTATAAAGGAAATTGATGAACATTCAGTTGAATTTTTACCTTTTGAAATTCATCTTTTTTAAAAAAGTTCACTCTTAATTCAAAATCTGAATATTTTAATGTAAAATTAGTATTGTTCGAAAATTAACATAAATTTTTATATAAAATGTCCTAAATATCATCTTTTTGGTCTTATTTCGACAAGATTCACTTTTGTTTTTGTTGCCGAAAATTTTATCCAAAATTATAAAGTTTCATGCCAGAAGTCGAGTTTTCTACGAAAAAGGTCAATTTTCTACAAATCATCAAATTTGGGGCCAAAAAAGATGCCCTCTCAACTAAAAATATAACAGTGGACTTTTGAAATAAAAATAGATGAATTTACTTGTTATTTCATGTGGGAAAAACAAAACAAATTCCAACAAAGAAATGAAAAACGAGTTTTAAAGAAAATTGTTAAATTTTTGACCAAACAGTTTGCATAAAGGAAGATGAATTTGAGAAAATTAGGAGGCGATTTTCTCAACAATCAAAAAAACTTCATACTTTTTGCCATTTTTTTTTAACTTGTACTTTGGAAATGGAATTATCTTGTAAATTTGATCTTGCCCAATAGTTTTTGCAGCCAGGAGAATTATTGTTTCTTCTGATCGAATTTTAAACTTTTTCTTGAACACAATGACATGCATGCAATTATTCTTTTCTGATATCTCTTATATCTCTTTCAAATTAGCTGAAACTCAAAATATATTGCAAGAAAATAAAAAGAGGTTTTCCAGAAAATATTTTTTTGAAAATATTAGTATGTTTGAATTTACAGTATAAACGATGAAAGATATCGCAAAAGAATCTGAGATGGTTGAATATTCAGACTAAGAATACAAAAAAGCTTTGAAAACATTTGGTTTAAAAATTGTGTAGAATTTAAAAAAAACGATGAAAAGCATATTTTTTGGAACGAGTTTAAGGTCTGGTAAATGTACAAGACAAGGTAACTTCCTTCAACATTTTCGTATATAAGTGGCTTCAAATCAAAACCTCAACATCAGAAAAAAAGAAAATTTCGATTTCTACTAAAAGTCTTACTCTCCGATATTTAAGGGTAAATTTTTTATTATATCCATGATGAAGCTCTTCATCCTTGCTTTGATGGCAATTTCTGTCGGTGAGTATTATAAGCGACGACATTCAATTAATTTAAACACTTTATTTTTCGGGATAATCCACAAATTTCTGTATGCGTTTTTTCTGAAATTTTCAACAATTATGAATCAAAATTAAAATCTTTTTCGCTTGACATATCATCAATTAAAAGTTTTTTACAGAAAAATGAGACATTTTACTTTTAGTTTAAAATTAATTTTAATTATTGAAAAATTCAACAAATTGGAAATTTCTTTTTTTGTTGTAAATTCAAACTAATTTTTTTAAATCAGTTTTTCTTGGTTACAGGCTAATTTTTCTAACTAAAAATTCAACAATTTAATTTTTAATTGAAAATATGTGTTTTCTATTTAAAAATAAATATATTTACTTTTTTGTTATGCATTCATTATTTTAGTAGAAAATTCATTTCTTCAGCTAAAAATTTAAGTGTTTTGATGAAAGTTTACTGTACTTTTTGTTGAGAAATAACGTCTTAACTAAAAAATAATTTCCATCTTTGATTTGAAGTTTCGCTTTGAAAAGTTAATTTTTTGGAATAAAAATTTATATATGTTTAAAAATTATTTTCAACTTAAAAAATATTACATTTTGGGGTAAAAATCTATCCTTGTGGTAGAAAATTTCTTTCTTTATTTGAAAATTTCACTATGTTCGTGAAAACTCGTCTCTTTTTCTGGTATAGAAATAAACTTTGAATTAAAATTGTTACCACTCCATTTTTGGTTCAAAACTTATATTTTCAACATATCATTTGCTGTCTTTGCTTAAAAATTAATTTCTTTGGTTCAAGAAGTAAATAGTTTGCAAAAAAAATGTTGTTTTTTTTAATTCATTTTCTTCATTAGGAGAATGTGACATTCAGATCCCTATATTACCGACCTCAATTTTTCCGTTTACTAAGTTTTCTTTTTAACTTAAAAAATGTTTTTTGTAAATAAAATGTGGGACTGAAAATTTCGCAAATGTTATGAGAAGACCACAAACTACGTTAATGTACTTAATTGGAGTGCAAATTTCGATAAAAATTATTTTCAAAGAAATAAATTGAATCTATTTTTTTCCATTACTCAAAATTTTTCAACCTAAGAACTTTTCTATATATTACACATATCTGCGAGACGTAAAAAACATTAAAAAAGGTTATATACTGTCGGCTCTTGCATTTCTCAAAGTTTAAGGCCGATATTTTCACATAAAAAAAATTCTTAGATTCAAAACATTTCACGGTACAAAGAAAATATGTGAAAAATGTTTCCAGTTTTAATTTCTTAAAAAATAGTTTTGAGAAAAATTTCTACTCAAATAAAGCACACAAACGTAATTTATGGTCTTCTGATGAATTTTCCAAAGTTTCAGTCCGATATTTTATCAACAAAAAAAAATATTAAGTTCAAAGAACATTTAGTAAATTGAAAAAGTGAGGTTGGTAATATAGGTATTGATTTTGTCACATGCCCTTAAAAAGTTAAAAATTTGATTTATGGACGCAAAGCCCTCTTATGAATTAAAAATTCATTTCTCCGCTTAGAAATTCAACTATATTGTTTAACATTTTTTGCACTCTCTCTTGGTTAAAAATGAATTAATTAGCTGAAAAAGGTATTTTGTTTTTTATTAAAAATTTATTTATTTCGTCAAAATTCTGCTTTCGATGATTGAAAATAATTATGTTAATCCTAGCCTAACGATCGTATTTTTCTTTCAAAATCTAACTAGTTTATTGAAAATTCTATATTTTCTGTGACAATTTTGTTTGCAGCTTAAAATGTATCTTTTTTAGTCGAAAAGTAATAAGAAATAGTAAAATTTGACTTAATAAAATCCCCATCACCCACGTAGTTATACCTAATTTGTGGATAATCTCTAATTTAAAAATTTTTTCAAATAGATTATGAAACGTTGTTAATGCATATAATTTTTTTTTTCAATTTTCAGGATTCTCAGAAGGTCGTGATTCTAAGCCCCAAGAAATAATGTTTCGCGCAAAAGATACTTTAGTAAAATGTTTTAATATAAATGCTGAGGATTTGAAAAAACCGTGCAAAAAAGTTAAAAACGACAAAGAAAGGATGGACAAAGTAAGAGATTCTATCGCAAAATTTACAGGTGCTTTATTTGCAGGTCATGCAGATTCAGAAAATAATTATCAGTTACCAATAGCTATCATTACAAACGCGCTACCATGCGCGGATGACGCTACAGTGAAAGAACATCTGACATTCTATAAGGCCCATCCGTGAGTTTGTTAAATCTTTTATATGAAAATTGTATAGAATTTCTACGATGCACTTTTTCCCACCCCTCACTACTACCCCGCCCAATCCCGAAACTTTCCCTAAACTTTTCCTCAAAAATTGCCCATCTCTTAACTTTCCCTACACCTACCAGTCACTTACCACTTCTCTCATACTTTCCCTACTCTTGAATACGGCTCACTACCTACTGGCCCTTTCCAAATAGACTAATACTTCATATACCTTACTTCTCCAAACCTGGATTCCTTTATATACATTCCTTTTGAGACTTCCCCCTCCAACCACCTAAGTTTTCATCCAATAATTTTTGTACTTTCTCTTCTATCACAAATCCTACTAAACTTAATACATTCCCTCTACCCACCTCTCTTTCGCCCTTTCCTCTTCTACTGTCATTCCTATATTAACCCTACTACTCATATCCTACTTCCTTAATCCTTACCTCTACATTCTTTCTACATTGCCTCTCAACCAATACTGACACTGCCCTAACCTTTCCACTATCCATCCGTGACTTGCTCTCCAAACTCGTAATTTCCTGCTACCAAAATCTTTTACGAACCATCTTACTTTCCCCATACTGCCTCTCTAATATCTTGCCCAACGGTGCGGCCCATCTTCCTGGTTCCCCTTAGCCCAGCCCTTACTTGCTCGGCCTTGTCCTACAGCCCTTCTTCTACAAATTCTACCAACGCTAATGTCCTCCTTTAAAACACTGCTCCTAAATTTTTACTATTCTCTTCCACCCATCCGCCACTTGTCTCATTATTCCCTCTCCTCTATCCCCACGATCATGATGTAAAGGTATCATTTTGTAAAGAAAACATCGGCTTAAGGCGATGTAAAGGTATCACATTATACCTACCCTATCAGCGAAATTTTATATTGTTCAGCGCTGGTCTCAATCTCGAAGCTGGAATGGGCTCTGTGTCTCTCAACGAGTGCCTTCTACATTGTGTTACAGTGGTACATTTAAATTGAACCGTGTATGAACTCTCTTCTACACTACCCTGCAGGACGAGTCGAAGGCACCATTCCGTCCCGAGGCAAAATCCTAATACTCGGCAAGTTCTCCCTGTATGCTTTGTCACGAAAAATAGATTTCTACGCGAGGTTGGTGAGAGCTTTTCATACTCGTGTTTTCTCCAAAAAGGCTCGAAAATGTCGAACTCCGAAATAAGTACGCTTCCGCGAGCATTAAAGAGGCTTTAGAGATACCCCAAGATTCTCTTCGTGATCTGTCCAACCGAGTTCGCACTGATTATTTTAAAGTATTGAGCAAGCACGTAGCGAGGTTTCAAAAAAATATTCAATATTTCATAAGTGGTCGCTAAAGCCCTTTTTAATGCAATGCAAAGTAATGTACGTTACACCACGTTATTTCAAGAACTTTTCTATGATATTTATACTAAATTAAATATGCATAAACTCTAATTGTTACCGAAACATGCGGGTTTCTTTTTTATTGTTTACAGATATTGCTAAGCACTTGCATACTTTTTTAAAGAAGAATATTGTTCAATATCGGCGGGAAAATTCCAAGCATCTGGCATACTCAAGAAGAGTAAAGTTTAAAGAAAACATTTATAAACGGATTTCACTCAACAAATTTCAGAAACAAATAAAAATAGCACTCTGAATTTCAGTCTTGTTAAATGTGTAGGTCGTTAGTTTTTTCGCTGATAGTTGTATCAAACATGTTTCTCAGGATCTTTTGATATATAATAAATTCCAGAAAAGTCTTGAACCGTAAAATTTAAAGAAATTTTCCATAATACTAACCAGTAGTGGAAATAGATGGGATGAGGGAGGCGATTTTGAAAAGCAGTAACGCACGTTGATTATATTTTTATCTATGAATATTTGAAACCGAGTTCATACACGATTCAATTTTAATGTACCACTGTAACGTAACGTAGAAGCCGACGATTCAGAGCCACAGCGTCTCGTGTAGCCTTGAGATGCAGACCAGCGCGGAACAATAGAAAATGGTCCCTAAAAGGCCAGGCATGATGTGGTGCCTTGAGATCGCTTTAAGCCAAAACTTCTATTAAGAAAAATAAATAAAATTCTTTTATTCAAACGATTTGCTTTAAAAGAATAAAGCATTAATTTGACAAAGAGCGAATAAATATAGATGATTTAAACGGTTTTAAGCTAAAATTTTTGATATTTTCTGGTTGACATACCAATTATGTATTGTTTTATTAAATAGAAAGTAATTTTAAAGTGAATGTCTCTTAATTTCCAGATTAATTCCGGACCCTTCCCGAAAATATTGATGTGGGTATAGAGAACCAAAGGACAATATAAATATGACGACTCTTTATCATTCCAAATTCTAATTATGATTTATTTCACTTATATAAACTAGCACTGTCCTCTAGTGCAAGGATCAAGAAAATTTGAAATAATTTTTTTTTTAATTGCACGCTAACTTTCAGACCACAGTCCAACTTATGTTTCCTATGACATACCCGCGTTTTTTTAGACTTTCTTCGTGTGCCATATATAAAAAAAATATAGGCAAAAACTAGTAAAAATATTTTAAAAACAGACTTTGTTGTTGTTGGAGTGTGTAATTAGTACAGTTTTTTCTTAACGAAAAATTGTTAAATTTAATATGCTGTCCTGTCATAAAAAATATGTTTAAAAAGGAAATGTAGATTTTCCAAGATTTTAGGCTATGCCTAAAATAAACACACGAGAAGGGATGTGTATGTGTATGTATGTATATGATTAAAGATTTGTCATAAAGACAACCGCAGGATTTCGCCGGGAGCGGGTGCTAATCTGAAAAATTGCACCCGCTTCCAGCGAAATTGCGGTAAAATTTCAGCCACAACCATGTCTCACAATCGTGAGATAGGTGGTTACAGTCTGTAAAGGAATCAATACGACGATCCAGCAAAAGCCTC
>NC_046662.1:54521915-54523178 GCF_010883055.1 Belonocnema kinseyi | reverse complement strand
CCCCCCCCCCGGTTCAAAATCTCGGCGTTATTTTTAGCTTGTAGGTTTAAATTTCCTTTCTTTTCTTTCTTTAATCGTTAAATTATAATGAATTGCTATGAATTTCTTATCTTTAAGTACGTTTCCGGATTTCCTAGTAACTGCATATCGAAGCACAATTTTAGGAAAGTGCATTTATACCAAATTGAAAATGTTCTATTTTGCGTTTTCTCCAACCGAGTATATAAGAGACCGCTCTCTTTCAGATTTTCCACGGAACTGTTAAGGAAAACACAAGATAATGTAAGGGTCGACTTACGACTGCGTCATATATGACAGTCGTTAAAAATCGTCCTGTTTAAGATTCTCCGAAAACCCATAAATACACACATATATATATTGAAAGTCAAGAAAATTTCAATTCCAAATGTGCAAAATTGGAGAAATATAAAACGTAGATCCAGAAAAAGAATAAAAAAGGCCAAAAAGACTCTTTTTTAAGAAATATTTAAATCCGAATCACAGCCAAAAGCAGGTATTTTCAAAAAAACAGATGAATTTTCAACAATATAGATAGATTTTCACTTGAGAAGAAAATGTCAAGCAACTAAAACAGATCAATTTTCAATCAGACATTTGTACCCCCAATTAAAAGAATTGAATTTTCCACCGAATAAAAAGAATTTTTGAACGAAAAGGATGAATGTTGACAGAATTGTCGAATTTTGAAGAAAATGATTCAGTTTTGAGCCAGGTAATATAATTTTTGACAAAAAAAGAACCATTAACAACAAATTTCATTGTAGGCGTCGTGACTAGAAAGAATAAGTCTGCACACATATTCATATACACACACACACACAAAAATACACATGTGCATATATATATATATACGAGGGTAGATTGATAAGTTTCCGGCCTGACCAAGAAAAACAACGTTTTTAAGAATTTTTTTTTTTATTTCTCAACATAATCTCCTCCAAGGCTGATACATTTCTCATAGCGGTGTTCTAGTCTAGCAATGCCATCTCTATAGAATGATTCGTCAAGCTCCTCAAAATACCCATTTACAGCTTCGATTACTTCCTCATTGTCCGCAAATCTCTTACCGCCAAGCCATTTTTTGAGGTTAGGAAACAGAAAATAGTCACTCGGGGCTAAGTCTGGAGATTAGGGAGGGTTCGGCATCAATTCAAACTTCAGATCGTTGATTTTAGCCATCGCAACGAATGACTTGTTTTGGTCCACTGTTAGCAAATGCGGCACCCATCTTGCGCAGAGCTT
>NC_046662.1:54520031-54521815 GCF_010883055.1 Belonocnema kinseyi | reverse complement strand
TTCCTACTCTCAAACTTTTTTCTGTTATTTGCCTTAAGCTAAATATTTGATCCGTACATGACCTTCCTGGCATAAACCCACTTTGGACTTCCCAAATCTTTGATTCTGTTATTTTCATTACCCTACGAATAACTATTTTTGAATATATTTTACTTACGGTGCCTAATAAGCTAATCCCTCTGTAATTATTGCACTCGCTTTAATCTCCCTTTCTCTTTTATATTGGTACTATAATCGCTTCTTTCCAATCGTCTGGGACGTCTCCCATCTCGAAACATAAATTTATCAATTCGCAAACTCTATGTGGTATGTACTCGCCACCGTGTTTAAGCATTTCAGCGTTACCATTTCCCCCCTACTATTTCCATGTTGACAATTTCTGTACTTTTGCTTCCTTTCATTTTTTTATAAAGTAGTTTCCTGCTTTCTTCAAAGTTGTTTTGTATTTTTATCTCTTCATCTGCTCTAATTGTATCTTTACTTTCTTTAACTAATCGTCTAAGTATCCTGTTTTCGCGTCTATAATCATTTCTACGTCTACTTATTTCCTCATTGCTAAGACCTGCGATGTTCAAAGTTCTCTTGTACGCTTCTCTTTTTGCTTTTTGGGCAGCCTGGATTTCATCATTCCACCACGCATCACCAGACATTCTTCCTACAACTGCGGTACCACACACTTCGATCGTGCATCTAACAAGGATATCCCGTAACATTGTCCAGGCGCCCTCTAAATCTTTGTTCTTTATACGGTCCTCGCATGTTGCCCTATCTATGCTTTCGATTATCTTATTTTGGAAATCTATTCGCACATCCGGTTTCTGTAGGTTCACAATTTCGATTTGCGTTTCTTTTGCTTTCTTGGGTTTTTTTTTCTCCAACCCCGACCTAAGTTAATTTTTGAGATCAGAAGGTAATGATCAGTATTGCATTCAGGACCCCTCTTTCATCCGCAACAACAAAGTCAATTGCACTGCGGCTATTTCCTTTAGAACGTGTGTACATGTGGATCATTTTATGCCTAAACCAAGTATTTGTAAGAAACAGACCCCTTTCTAAGCATAGACCAACTAATTTATCTCCGTTATAGTTTGTTCTTGGATCCCCAAAATTACCTAATACTCTTTCTGTATTCTGATTTTGGATGCCCACCCAACCGTTTATGTCTCCTAGTAGAATTATTCTTTCACCATGTTCGCAGATGTTTATTGTGTCATTTAAAGTGTCCCAGAAGGCGTCTTTTACTTCCCTAGGATCACTATCAACCGGCGCGTAGCGTGCTATAATAAATAGTCTTCTGATTTCTACTTTCATTGTAGCCCACAGCAGTCTGGAAGATACGAAGCCATGGTCTCCGAGATGCTGCTTTGCTCTTTCATTCAAAATGAGTTAGTATAAAATATCTAGTTTCTTCACGTCCATAGTTTTACGCAATTCTTTTACCTTGAGATCATTTACTCCCCTAGCATTTCAAACACCCAGCCTCCATTCGTCGCCTGAAACATGACCTTTAGATTTTCCGTGTGCATGCCTTTTGTGATTAAAAGTTCCAGACCTTTCCGAGGCTATTTTGTAGTTTGTATTATTCATTGTTTAGATTATACGCCCAACTAACACCTTTATGCTATAAGTTTATTTTCTGAGTCGAAATCATGTCAAAGTTAAGTATTAAATCGTCGTATGGTGGAGATTGTAGTTCTCACGTCAGTCCCACCAAAAACTGCAGTTAATAAGGGAGGGTTGAGAGAGGGGGGGGAGTAGAACTGGAACCGAGAGAGTCGTCTTGG
>NC_046662.1:54502568-54519931 GCF_010883055.1 Belonocnema kinseyi | reverse complement strand
ATGGACATAAAAGAAGCTAGAGAAGTATGCCAGGACAGGAAAGTATGGCGGCAAATAGTTAATAAAAAGAGTGTCAGTAGAGTGAATGATGCCTGAAATAAAGACCTTGGCTATTAATGGACCCGAGTGGGGAACCTTACACAACGACTTCGTGAGGTTCTTCGCTTGGGGTGATTGCTAGGGAGATTGATCAGCAACCTGGGTCGGAGCAGTGTTGTGGAACGAACGTGTCATTTACTTAAATAGCACGAGAATTCAGGATCAATCGGAAAAATCTCTATCCCTTCCACACACTACTCCTTTTCCCTGCCGAGTGAGTCACGCCTACCTCGAAAGGCAAATGGCTTAATGGTGTAATAATAAATAATAATAACAAACTCAAATCATTTATCCTCACGACTTTGTTCGATAAAAGAAAAATTATGAGAATTATAGCAACTTCAAAATAAAAAAAAATAAAGAAACGAAGAAGAAAAATGTAAGCCAAACAACGTACGACATGAAAAATTTTCTTCTTCAAAGCTCTATAAATTTATCATAACAACTTTTTACATTTCCTCGAATATTTTAAAGCAATATGAAAAGATTGAAAGGAGTACGATGGAATTTTCAAGAATTGTAAGTAATTCAGAAAAATTCAAAGAACTTAAATAAATCTTTAATTAATTTTAACATGGTGAATTTGTATTCTATTTAAATTATTTTTAATTTACTCAATTCGTTTTCTTTTTGAATTCTCTTATATTCACCTTCAACTTTTTTAATCCGTTCAATATTTTTTTGATTGAACTCATTTCGAAAACGGGACGAGAAGCCCATTAGAGATCCCTTGGAGCTTATGCCATACAGAGCATTGTGCCACACCCTTAACTATTTACTCTCAGAAAATGACACCAGATATTAGGTTTCCCAGGTTCCCTTAAACGGCCCCCAAGGGTTTGCTGTCTGAGCCTAGCTAATGCCGGACACTGGTATATTTATTCTAGCCATGCTGCCTATCAAATGTTTCACCCTTGCAGTTATCGCATCATTAAGAAGTTATTTGCCTAGCATGAATCCTATTTTCACTGTGGCCGTAGACCTCATCCCTCCTGTCAAACCCTCTGAATGGTAGCATTTTCATTTGTCCCAAGCTGTCCAGCTTCGTTTTAAATTCCACACGTGCCCACCAGACCACAGAAAATCCAATAATTTTAGGCCCTGACTCTACGTCAAGCCAGAGGCTCTCCAAAGCATTACAAAAGTCATCCCAGACTTACAGCATTGGGTCTTTAGGTGCTTCGCCCAGTTCAGTTTGCTAGTTAGCAATTTTCTCACGTATTCGACCGAATCTGAAAACGTCAGCCTCCTGCTACAGAATACATGAGAGCTAACTTGCGGAACATTGTAATTTCCCATTAAAATGACCAAGCTGTTATTTTTCGGATTAAAATACTGTGGTTAGAATACCTCTGTTTACATAGCCTACAAAAGAGGCACCTCACTACAATACTCCACAGAACTTATGACAGGATACCCCCCTGTGGGAAACTCCGTGGCCCTATTGCCCTAACAAGGCCTTCGCCCCATCTGGTTTCGCGTCTCCTGCAGCGTAGTATCCTTCCTGTCCAGCTTTTTAGCAGGTCTTGCATGCTACACCTCAAAGCCTCTCGTCAGATGATTTTTGAGGAGAATTACTAAAAATACACTCTCAATACAAGAACGTGCTTTAGCTTACCCCTTTTGTTCCAGCTGCTGCTCCAATTTTGCGACCAAAGCATGAAGCGCAGTTTCTACCGAGCAACTTGCCTGAAAAGCCAGCTGGCCTCTGTGCAGCGGGGAGGCTTATTTCTGTCCATAATATTTTATTATTATTAATAATCTGAGTTACGACCGTCATAGCCCCTGACGAGTTGGTGATCCCTTTGCTTCCCCTTATAAGCCTTAAACGTGGCCTCAAAGCTTTCACCATAAAGAGAGGACCGCGGCCACGCTTTTGGCTGATCTTTCAGACAAACTGATGCAGAAGCTGCCTGTAAGTGTTACACATTTCTCCGCAATCGCAGGGCAGTGATAGAGGATATGAGTGGAAGTCTCATTATCCTTTCCGCAAGACGACAGAGAGGACTTTCTTCCAACCCTATCTTATGTCTGTGGTATCGGCGGTTTCCATGTCCTATAAACATTTCTGATAGAACTTTGACTTCATTCTTCCCGAGCTTAAGTATTGCTTTCGCTCGATGAGGGTTTAGTTTTGAGCCGAAGAGTGTTTTAGCCTGTTTGCAGCCAGAGACTGCATCCCATTCATTCTGATGTTTCTCGATCAGCCAGCTGTTATTATCTTCAGTGACCAAGCTAGTGGAAATGCCTACAACTGGCTCAGGTCTAGTAAAATTTCCGTTTGCTGCTAGCTTTGCTGGCCTGTTCGATATATCATTGCTCCTGATGCCACTGCGTGCAGGGATGCAGAGCAGAGTGACTCAGTTTCCTTTCGCTACCTTATTCAGTGCCTCAAAGCACTCCCATACTAGCAGCGATGTGGTCGTTGTTCCATCCAGAGCCATGATAGCAGCCCTGCTATCTGAGCAGATGCGAATGTTTCTTTTCCCGACATACTCCATTGCCTAATCGGCGCACTGGAGCAAGGCCATAATCTCAGATTGTAAAACTTTTGCGTAGGACTCCATTGCAATTGTGAAGCCCATTCCGTTCTTTTTACGATAAACACCTGCTTAAGCGTTCGCTTTGTTCCTGGAGCCATCTATAAACCAGTTGTCTCCATCACTGGGCAGGTGTGCCTGAGAATGCTCAGTGTCGGCCACCTCGTGATATCGATTGGTTTCCGCATAACTGTCGAGATACTGCTATCGCTTATCGTATTTAATTTCCAGGCCACCTTTGAAGCCACGGCCTTTATAGTGAGATGAAATGGCTCCAAACCTATTAGTTCCTGCAGGGCCATCGTCGGTGTCGACTTCAAGGCACTAGTGATAACTCTCAGAATCAGTCCCCTGATTCTTTCCAGTCGGGACTTCACAGTAGAAAGTAGAAAGGTCTCCAGTTTCAAGCCCCAGCTTTTCCCTATGGCTCTTCTACAGAGTCGAAGAGTCGCTACTAGCTTCTTGCACTTGTTTTTCAGGTTCTCGTTCCATGACAGCTTCTTATCCAGGATGGCTCCTAGATATTTGGGTTGCCCTTTGATTTCGAATGTTTGTCTGGCCAATTTCAATGTACTCGTGGTTCCCCATTTATATGTTCTGGTTAACACAACTGCATTCATCTTACTGGGATTTACTGATAGTCCAGTCTTCTTACACCATGAATCTACTATTCTTCGTACTTGCTGCATTACTGCGAAGAGCGCATCCAGAGGCTGATTGCGCACGATAACCAGTATATGGTCCGCATAGCCTGTAACGTGAAGGCATTGACTCGTGAGTAGATGAAGCAATTCATCCACTACCAGGCACTTTACACGACTGCACCAGGCACCCCATGTGCGATCATGGCTGCCCTGATCACCTAGACCTTTCTGCTTCAGTTGTCCTTCAATCAGATTAACTGCAGTGCTTAGCGCCGCCTCAGTCGAGTGATAAGCCCGATAGGCGTGTTGTTGCTTGCGAAGAGGACTACTTGACAAGACCTTATTACGGATATTTCTGTCCACGAGTCTTTCCACTGTTTTTAGTAGGAAAGATGTGAGGCTAATGGGTCGGGAATCCTTGCGTAAAGTATAACCGATCCTGCCTGCCATCGGAACAAAGAGTACTCTCGCACCCCTCTATGCCGCCGGAACATAACCCAACGTCAGACTAGCCCTAGCAAATCTTACAAACGGCTCAATGATGATCTCACCAGCCCTCTGTTAGAGGAGTGGATATATACCATCCGAGCTGAGAGACTTGTAAGGACTGCAGGACTTCAGGACCCACCTGACCTTGGCTGGGGTCACAATCTCGTTGGCTATTTGCCGTTTCTGGCCCAGTTCGGCCACAGGCGGCTTTGCTGACCTTGAAGGTGCTCTCCCTTCATCTCATAACTTTGTCAAGCCCGGAAAATGTGCCTTAATCATGTGAGCCAAGGTATCCACGTCAGATTCTGAAAATCCCCCGCCGGACAATTTTAGAGTCCCGAGAATATGATCCGGATTTCGAAAAAGTAGTTTTTGCGTTCATTCTTTGCCTTATGTATTGCACTTCTATACTCATCCCTCATCTATGTGAATGAGGTCATAGGGAGTGATGTGAAGGACTTTCTGCCTGACCGAATTACGAAACGTCGGAGTGTTCACCGTATTAAGAATATCTAAATTAATGGTCATTAGGTATTCCCATAGGTCATTACCTCTAGAGTTGATGCCCGTGCTTCCCCACAAATTATAATGGGTGTTAGCATCACATCCCAACAAATGAAAAAAAATCCCTTATCTCGCAGTATTCCACCAGTGTACGTACTTTCACTGGTGGATTGCTGTCGCTGTCATATTGAAAGTAAGCCGATCCTATGACAAGCCCTCCTATTCCTTCAAGATCCGTGACTATCACCATCAGGTCTCTAAAACATAGCTCAAGCAGCAGGACGCCATAGACTCCGTGTGGTAGTATGCATGCCCTTAGATTGGGCGCCTTAGGGCCCCTGTAACAAAAACTAGCCCCCCTATGTTCCTGATAGTATCTCGAAGTGACTGGCCACTTTAAAGTTGACCTGTTTATAAAGGCCGCAGGGGCCTTCGCCTCTGAATTAGGAATTTGTACAACTAGGAGACGTTTAACCTCTCCAACTGTGTCCTTTTCTTCAGGCCTATCGTGTCTAACGATCCGTAATAACGATATCTTGAGTGACAGGTTGAATCCCTCCAGCCGACGAAAAACCTAAAATTCTGGTCCAACAATTTAACTGGGAACCAAGCTGTAGTCTTGACCATCTTCTGGATAAACTCAACCCCACTCACCTTAATAGATGCGCTTTCCCTACAGGTAGCCTCCCTGAGGAGCTTTAATTACTCTGTGGTGAGCAGCGAGTCTGGGTATCTCTTGTCCCTTACCATCGCAGTTAGGGGTTCAACCCTCTTAGCGGCCGTCAGTCCAACCCCAGCCGACTCCCTGTTGGTCGGCTGCTAGGCCGCCTTGTGCTTCTTAAAAGGCTTCCCCCCCCCCCCCGATGAGGTTCCCTCTGACCCATTTCCTTAATTTTGAGCCTCAGCTCTGGTTATCAGGTTGTGGTCGACGATGGGCTAGGTACTGCAGCTGCTCCACTAGCACGCTGCGTTTTCCCCCTCAGTCTCCTTTTTAGGGAACCACTGATTTGTTTCTACTTATTGGGGGACTGATTTCCCACTCCCGTTTCCATAGCCTCGATCAGAGAGGTCATCACAGTCTCAGCTCCCGAAAGAGCTGGGGGCACAGCCGCTTGAGTAAGGCTTGCCGGAGAAATAGATTGGGAATGAAAGGGTTATGCTAGACCCGTTAGGACCCACCCCTTTTCCCCCTCTACCAAATTCCTTCCTCCGGCACCTTTAGATAGTTTTGCGTGTTCCATTATGGTTTCCAAGAGTAGCTAGGCAAATAAAAGGTCCGCCTCTGCAGAGCTCTGCATGCAATGGTAAGACTAATTACTCGGAAAGGTCATTTAGTGTACCCGAGAGGCCGTTAGGACACCTTCGTAACCCCTTGGTGCCAAAGTGCCATGGACACGGTCACTCTACACCCAGGGCTTAGGGGGGTGGTCACATTGTGCGAGAAACTCAATGAATACCACACGCTTAAGGCTCCCCACCAATTACAAGGTCGTACAGCCCTGAGGGGAGGTTCATCCTTAATAAATCATCTCTAATATACCTCTCGAGCAGCTTCTCGAATGTCTTTAGGACAAGAGAAGCTAATCATTTTTCTTAGTTTTGAGAATATAGGCCACTTTAATATTCTTTGATGTAGATGTGAAGCTTTTTAGATCAACGCTTGCCCAAAATAATTTCGTCAGTTGAAGAGCGATGAGATCAATAGCTTTTTAAAAAAGCAATAGATAAATGCCATACGCTCCTGAAAATTTAAAAAAACAGACGGAGTATACGGTCCATTCAACGTTTTTTTATCAACAGCCTTAACAAGAACTTCCAATCATCCTTCAACATCCCTTAGTCCCAGAGTTCCTCCTCTTGATTGGTTTGAAATAGCTGAAAACTTGCAAAGTAAACCTCCTTTACAGTTTCTTTTATATGAATCCCAAAGTAGATTTCTGGGGTTTCGGTTCTTTAAAACTGCCGGTTTTTCTACAATTAGCTGAATGACGATATATTTGTAGTCCTAGTGAAATAATCACCATAAAAAATTCTAAACCTTGCTCCGTTGCTCAGCCGAGCATAAAGATGATGTCAAATCGATAACCTAACTCCTGTTTCTCATCTAGAATGTAGAAGTTACAATCGGCTTCTGAATCTCCAGCTCAATGCCTGCTAGGTATTCGATTAGATCTCTCCCTCTGCCATTGCTGCTTGTGCTCCTCAACATTGTGTTGCGCAAATTTCCATCACAGCCCAACAGCAAAGGAATCCTCTTCATCTAGTAAAGCCGACTTAAATTCTCCACCTCTCTGAGAGAGGCGGGGTAACCTTAGCATTGCCTGCGAAATGAGCTGAGGCAATAGTCCCCTCTAGTCAGAATTTATTTTTATTTTAAATTTAAAGCCTAATTTAGAAAATACAGTTAACATGAAAAAGTTGTGTTTCATTGAAGTATTGAATTATTGTATTTAAAAAAATGAAAAATACTTTACATAGAACGTTTACGAAATTATGAAATACTCCATACATAATAGAAATAATCGAAAATTCCGGAAATTAAATTATATAAATTGCAAAATTATTGAATTATGAAATTCCCGGATTTGAAAACTTAAAAAATTGTGACACTGAAAAACCAAAAATGATAAATAATAAATAGAAAGTATATTAATTATTGAACAAATTTTTTATATCATGTTACATTTCACGTTTCAAGAATAATTAAAGCTGAACTCAAATTTCTTGACGCCTTTCTTTGTTTTACGTATTTAAAATATCCTTAAAATTGTCTTATTTTATTTCCAAACATAAAGAAATCTTTTGGCGGAATTTTCAATTTAAAAAAATAGTTTTTAGACTCAAATTATGAATCTGCAACTAAAATAATTAATTTGTAACAAATACTATTGTTTTTTATAAAAAAGATTTATTTTTAACTAAGAAGATTAGTTTTTGAATAATAAGACAATTTTTTTTCTGAGTATTAATTTTTAAACAAAAAAAAGTAGTTAAATTTATAAAGAAAGACATTAGTTTTTCTACTAGAGAAAAACACACGCCAATTTTTTTTAATTGAATTTTGACAAAAATAAGTGAATGAAATATTAAAATGATGAATGTTATACGAAAGGTATATTCTTATCGTAGTAGTATTTGAAAAAATATAGTAATTTAAAAAGTTTAACTTTGAATACAAATAAGAATCAATCTGATTTTTTTTGTAAATTTTGGATTACGTCCAGGATGAAGCTCTTCATTCTTGTTTTGGTGGCAATTTCTGTCAGTGAGTGTAACTAAAGAAATCACATTCATTAAAACAATTTATTTTCCAGGGTCATCTACAAATTTATATAGGCGGTTTTTTAAACATTTAAAACAATTATTATTTAAAATTAAAGTATTTTTATGTTAAACTATAAAAAATTACAAATTTTTTCACTGGAAATTTATTCGAATGATTTTGAATAAAAAATGTATCATATTTAATTTAACATTGACCTAAATGAACGACAGTTAAATCACTTTATCAAACATTTATATTTTTGGTTAAAAATTCATCATTTAATTTGAATATTCATTTGTTTGGATGGAAATTTAACTATTTTCTTGAAAACTTTTTTAATTTTTAGATGATCAATAATATCGTTAATAAAAAGCTGTTCAATTTTGGATAAACGGCTTAGCTTTTTAAAACTGAATTTCTTTGCATTAAAATTGAAGTACTTTGTTAAAACATTTTTTTTTCATCAATTTTTCAACTGAAAAAATTATTCTATGTTTGGTTAAAAATCTATTTTGGTGATGCGTAATTTATTTTTTTTTTGCTTCGAAATTTAACTTTTTCTCGTATGGAAATGAATTTTTCAACGTAAATCGTAACTGTTCCATTTTTAGTTGAAAAGCTATATTTAATAGTCGCCGCTGCAACAGAATATTGATATTTTCATAGGCAGCGTAAAATTTGAGCAAATAAAATTGCAATTTAAAAGGAGCGCAAACTCACTCCAATCAAAACTCATGACTATTTAACTAGTGCTGGTACAGCGGCGCCAATCAGATTGAAGTACAGCTGTTAAGGCCAATTCAGACTAGCCGTTATCGGTTGCAGGTTCGCCGGTCCGGTTGGACTCTAGGCCGATCAGCGCATACTCGGTCCCGGTTCCGGTTCGGTTCGAGCATTCAGGTTCGATTCTAATTTCAACCGTACCGTTCGCAACCGTAGCCAATGAGAGCGCTCGCTAAAGCCAGGAGGCCTATCAACTGTTTCTCGAGCTTGTGGCACGTCACTCACGTCGCTCTTATTAATGAATCGCGCATGCGTGAGAATAACAATCGTGTAAGCTGAATCGGCGCAGCTTAAGCTGCACCGGCCAACCGAGAACCGGCGGATCGCAACCGAGAACGGCTAGTCTGAATTGGCCTTTATGGACTGACAACGCCATGTCAGGAGGGTCAGCATTCATATGTCAACGAATTCTAATTTTAAAATATAATAATAACCGAATAAGGCAAGTGCAAATTCTTATTTATATGGACAAATGAATTAAAAAATTCCGTCTCTTAATGAATTGAAATTAGGGCTATAATTTCTGCAGTAAATGTTCGCGAAAAGTTATTTAAGATGAGTTGTAAGTGAAACCTAACTTCAAAACTAATTGCAAAAATTATTTACTTTGTGCAATAACTTCTCACAAACATTCCTTACATAAATTGTGGCCCTACTTTTAATAAATTTAGTTATATAATTTTTTAATTCATTAATCTATATAAATAACAATTTTCACATCTCATTATATAATAATTACAATAATTTACAATGCCTTTTGTGAATTTTATTGTGTGCTTTCATTGTAGTATATAATGATATGAATAAATGAAATTAAAAATGATTAACAACATTAATATGTAAAATCTTTCAAATTTAAATATCCCGCCTGCACATCCACTTGCGATTTTAGTTCCCGGGGGCTCAGATTAGTGCACGTGTCGTTCCATAAGTGGTCTTATTGGAAACATTTGTCTCCAATTTTTCGCGCGAGGCTTCAACCCCATGCGTGAATCTAATCATTCTTTTTCTTTGTGTCAGGCAATCCACTTTATGCTGTGTTATTTTATGAATTTAAATTCATAAAATAGTAAAAAAAGGAGAAGGCGCTGTTCTTCGTTATCGTTTTGATCGTCATCGGAGGATGAGCTTGCTGATAAAACAAAGCGCAGAAGAATCTTAAAAAGTATTTTAAATTTAGAGAAGAAAGAGGACAGTGGTCAAAGCAAAGAATCAAAGAATTCCAAGTATTAAAACAATATTCCAATTTGTAATCTAAATCATCACGTTACAATAAGAATGATTAGAGCTATTTATACGTTTTAAACGTAAAAAATGCAATCATTTCAATTTTAAGTTTTATGCCTTTCTACCCTTCAACGTATTTCTAAAAGTATTGATTAGCATAGAATCAGAAAGAGCTGAGGGCATTGTTGTGGTTTCACATTAGCTAACCCAACCTAGGTACCCTGTTTTCTAGTCGATGCAGCACTAGAAATAAATTTATGTTGATCCTAATGAAGATCTTTTAACATTTGCTAATAGGGAACCTCATCCTGCCTGGAGAAACCTCATCCTAGTGGTCGGCAGGTTATCCGGAAATCACTGGGACTTCAAAGAATTGTAGGGTCTACTTTGAAGATATCTGTTGCTTCTCTTCGTCTAACATCAATGAAAATCTACAATGGTTCCTTCAAAAAATGGTGGAACTTTGCTACGAATAATTCTATACATCATTTTCTACCAGGAATTCTGGATATTTAAAATTTCTTACTGTTAAATTCTAAACATGATCTTTGCAGAGTACCAGTAACTATAATAGACCTGCACTTTCTCTAACAACGAACTCTAAATCACCAACGATCCAAGAATGTAAATGTTTTTTTAAGGGTATTCTTATTCCGTAACCTAAAAAACATGGAACTAAATTTGCAAGATTTATTGATGAAGCTAATAACTATTCTTAGTATAGTGATAGGTGATAGGATACAGACTTTTGCACTTATAAATGTTGACAACGTTAGAGAAAATCCATCTTGTATTGAAATTTGAATCCTTGAGCAGGTAAAAACATAGGGAAAAAATCAACTAAACCGATCCTAATTTTAGCTTATTAGAAGGTTGAAAGACTCTGTGGTGCATCGATACTAGAGTCTTATTTACTAAAGTCAAGTCTGTGGCGAAAATCAATCAAAAATTTGTTTATATCGTTTAGGAGGTCTCACAAAGCAGTTTTTGCGCATACATTAATTCGATGAGTAAAGAAGATATTAACGAAATGTAGTATTAAAACAACAGTTTTTTCCGCTGATAATACCCGTTATGCTGCCATGTCAACAGCTGACAGACTTTGGGTAGACCAATACGTCATTAGGAAAACTACAGGATTAACCAAAAGTTCTCAAACATTTCCAATGTTTTACAAGCAGCCTATTGTGTAAGATGGATTATGTACGAGGTGTGTTCAAAAATTAAGGTCACGATCATATGTTCACAGATTTAACTATATAGCTCGTTTTGTTTTTCTAGCAGAGGCGTAAAAGGTTAGAAGGGTTTGGTGTGCTCGGCGATTTTCTTCTTTCAAAAAAATGGAGCAAGGAGTTTGCATTAAATTTTGTGTGAAAAATGGAATCCAGTGCTCTAAAACTCTTGAAATCTTGATAGTTGCATACGGTGAGTCTACTCTGAGTAAGAAAAATGTGTACAAGTGGTACAAGCTGTTCCAAGAAGGCTGAGAGGATTTTGAAGACGAACCTCGCCCTGGACGTCCCAGCACGTCAAGAACAGACGAAAACGTTCAAGCAGTGGAAGAAATGGTGTTGAAAAATCGCCGAATTACCATCAGGAAAGTTGCTGAAGCTGTTAGCATATCAGTTGGCTCATACCATGCTATCTTTTCGGACGTTTTGGGCATGAGACGTGTGTCAGCGAAATTTGTTCCAAAACTGCTGATATTTTTATCAAAAGGTCCATCGCATGACCATCGCTTAAGAGATGTTAAATGAATGAACAGTCATGCCTCAGCCTCTCTATTCACCGGATTTGGCCCCAAGTGACTTTTTTCTTTTCCCAAAACTGAAGAGACCCATGAAAAGACTTCGATTTTCAACGATTGAGGAGATAAAAACTGCATCGCGGAAAGAACTCAAGGCTATACCACAAAATAATTATCAGAAGTGCTTGGATGATTGAAAAAAGCGTTGGCACAAGTGTATTATATCTGAGGGGGATTGCTTTGAAGGGGAAAACATAAATATTGAGGAATAAATGAATATTTTTTGAGAAAACCACAAAGTCACCTTATATTTGAACGCACCTCGTATTCTTACTTCCCTCTTGGATAGCTAGTTTCATTGACATATCATTTTTCTGTGTCTAAGCTCATCAGAAATGTTGTTCTGTCAATAAATATTTCCATTTTTTCTGAATTAAATCTATGTTTACTTTTTTCTTTTTTCAAATTAGCGTCCGGTGTTTTCAAAATCTATGTGTTATCTAGAGCAGAAGGCTCTGGCAGAGCGTCAGCAACACGCATGACTGGCTTTTTGTTTTCAGCTTTTAAATTGTGGTTAATCTGACCCAGAGCTGAGCAGTATTTTACAAAAATTGTATTTGAGTTATCTGAAATAGTTAGAAGTGTTTCATGTAGTTGAGGTATTTTGTGCATTTTCTTGAAAATATTTTCTAATACCAGCATATAAAAATTATATTTAAAATCTCTAGAGTGTGTAATAAGCATAGGAATTTTATAATCAAAGAGTAGGGTGCAAAAGAGAGACAAACAGAGGAGAAAGTAGGGGAAAGAGAGAGGAGAGAATGTTGCTGGTGATGAGAGAAGCGGTGGTATGTGGGACTTTGAGAGGAGTTGGGAGGGAGAAGAGCGTGAATCAATCTAAAGGGGGCGGGGGAATTTAATCCTACAATACGGTGCATAGCACAGCGCAGAATCATTATGTGACACATTAGGCTGCGCAGTAGAGTCCTCTTGTCTATAAGATTGCGAAGTTAAGTCTTCCAAAGTTTATCGGATTATGCAGTAGAGGTTAATAATGCTTTGAGAATTAGAGTTATGTGATGTGCAGATCTGCTGACCCAGAGTTGAGGGGCTACATGTTGATCTATTCCAAAAAGCAGCTCACACAATTACAATCGAACTTCACTTGCAGGCGAGGTCGTTCAATTATACAGTTTTCAATTTGAAAACTTGAGCATTTGATAAAAAATCTGTACATTTCATTGAAAAATAGTACGAAATAATCAGCTTTGATCAAGTCCCCTCCATTATTCTTCAAATCGTTATACCTTATTTGTTGATAATCTCTATCAAACAATTTTTTAAAATCTAGTATCAAATCTTTATATTACAAACATAATTTTTTTCAATTCGCAGGATTCTCAGACAGCAGTAATTCAAACACCACACAAAAATATAGAAATGAAGATACTTTACTAACACTTTTTAGTATAAATGCTGATGATTTAAAAACACCATGCAAGAAAGTTAGAAACTATGCAACTAGGATGCACAAAGTAGGAACTTCTCTTGAAAAACTTCGAACTGCTCTACGTTCAGGTCATAGTCCGTCAGAGAATGATTACCAGTTAGCAAAAGCTGTCATCACACAAGCTCTATCATGTGCGTTGGGTGATAAATTTAACAAACCTCTGAACTACTTTAAGATGCTTTCGTAAGTATGCTTAATATTTTATATAAAAAATGCAACTATTTTGTAGATCAAGATTTCTCCATAAATCACTACTATCGCACCACTCACTTTTTTATCCAAACTACCTTCCAATACTACACCTAAGCATACCCTTAAAAACTGCTTATGCCTTAACTCTCCTGCCGCGTAAAAGTAACTTACCAATTCTGTTATATTTCCCCTAGCCTTCACTACTACCCATAAACTACCATCCTTTCCCAAATCCACTAATACTACAAATACCTAACTAATTTTAACCTGGATTGCTTCAAATAAAACCTTTCACACACGACCTGCTCCTTCGTTCCATAAACGAAATGTTTCTTGGAGTGAAAGTAAATTAATTTTCTTCTATGATTTCATGAAACTGTCTATTTTGGTTAAGGATTTGAATTATTTTGTTACAAATTTATCTTTTGTGAGTGCTCATGAATGTTTTAAATTGAAAATTTAAATCTTTTTTGATAACGTACCAATTATGTCTTGAATTTTATCAGATAAAAATAGTAGATCATGTACCTAGGCAGTAAATTTGAACTTTATACGAAGATACAGAATGAATAAGAGCTCCTTTGCTGGGAAACAGCACTTGATTGTACCACATACGCTCGCGCGTCAGTTGACGTTAGAAGTCTAAAATACACTTTGTAGTAAAACTTAAGTTTAAAATAAAATCTTCTCACTTTTTTCTTTTACTTTTCTTTCACTTCTCACTCACTTCTTCCTCCTTGCTCTCACTTTGCGTCCGGCTGGTCGCAGTACAATAAAGTGCTATTTTACTGCCGCTCCGCAGGCAGATAAAGTGCGCTTGGTCTGCCTATTTCAGATAAATATTTTTCCCCTTAAGATCGAAAAATATATACGCGAACATGGCGCGCAGTTAATGAAGCTGATATTTAAATTGAATATCGCTCTAATTCCAGATCAAAAAATCCCCAAATCATTGACGTGAATATAGAGAACCAAAGGCCAATATACATATAAAGACTTCTCATCATCTTACAATAAAGTTATAATCTATTGTAATCATATAATCTGACACTAGTGTCAGTTTCGCCTCTATACCACGGTCGAATTTAAGTTTTTAGTACCATGCAAGCATTTTTTCTGCGATTTTGCTTGTGTGAAAAACAAAATTTAGCGAAAAAAAGTTTTTTTTTTTTTAAATTATAAAAACAAATAATTTCAGGCAGTTGCCAGTACATGTATTTCAAAGGCAGGCGAAACTGCTGTAGTGTTTCTAATTATTTTATCTTAAACTAATATTTTTATTACCTTATTCGGGATGATTAACTAACGGGGTTGATGAAAATGCATCTATATGAATGTTATGCATATTTTTACAGGGTTGGACACGCTGGGGCTTATATACGTGGTGAACTTGATTGCTACCCAAATCGCACATCAGCAGGGAAGAAGCCATTATACAGGGGCATTTTCATATTTCGCGCCTTTGAAGTTGCATTCGGATCGGACATTTGGTCAAGTCCGTGTATTTTCGGATCAAGTTTATCATAGTTTTCATGGTTGCGTTCGAAACTTCAAATGGAAACAAGTGTCAAAAAATATAGTTTATGTTATGTAGTTATTACAAATAATATAAGTATTTCATTAATAGTGAAGTGAGACTTGTGGACTGAGAAGTAAACATCAATTTTCTTCTGTGCCAATAACATTATGAAATGTCTGCTAAGTGACAAATACTATAAATTTTTAATAATATTGGGCGCCTTTTTGGGGCAAACAGTGAATTGTGTTTAATGGTTATTTGTGGCAAAAAGTGTATGTTATGAATAGACAGGATATGTTATATATGAAGTGAATAAAATATTACATGCGAAAATTTTTAATTGACATTACCTACAATTACTTACAGCGATTCGGATAAAAAGGTGAATCGATTAATTATTCTTTACCAAATAAATGTTTTGCGGTTTTGTATGTTTATTACCGACAGTGTCGACAGTCCAATAAATATTATTGGAAAACCGTTATCTCTAGACCTTATCTCAAGACTGGGGATTGATCAGCCTAAAATTAATTCTGAGTCATTCTGATGATATAGGTGTATCGAAAAGATATCTCGAGGTAATTTAACTTGCCCGAGTTTTAATTAATAAAATATTTAGGGATTATTTTTGAAACCGTATTCTCTGGACCTTATCTCAAAATTTGATTTGATCAACCACTAAAACAAATTAGAGACTCGTTGGTGATAGGATTGTATCGAAAATTTATCTAGACAAGATAATTTAGCCCAGAATTGTTATTTCATTTTATTCAGAAATTATTCTATTTTCGAAATTGTCATCTCTGAATTTCATTTCCAAACTGGCATTTGAGATTTTTTGTATTTTAGAAAATGTTTTCTCTGGACCTCATCTCAAAATTTGGTTTGATCTACGACTAAAATAAATTAGAGACTCGTTTGTGATAAGATTGTATCAGAAATAGATCTGGGCATACTATTTCGGCCAGAATTGTTATTTTTATTTTTCAGAAATATAAATATAGGTTAAAATCCAACTGAAAACATGACATCTCAAATAATATTTCCGGAATTGGTGTCTTCATTTCTAACGGTATAATTTGAGCTTAAACGAGAACTCAATTAAATACACTAAAACAAAATTACGAGCAGATATTAATTACACTAAAATATTTTTATTTACTGATAGGGTACCAGTAATGTATGGATTTAATGTTCAGACCTGATAAAATAGATAATTATAGCAAAATTTCTGAAAAATTTGGAATACTAATTCTGCGCCTGTCTTGTCCAGATAAATTTTCGATACAATTCTATCACCAACGAGTCTCTAATTTATTTTAGTGGTTGATTAAACCAAATTTTAAGATGAGATCCAGAGAATACATTTTTTTAAAATACAAAGAAATCCTAAATATTTTATTAATTTGAAATTCAGGCAAGTTAAATTACCTCGAGATATCTTTTTGATACAGCCATATCATCAGAATGACTCAGAACTAATTTTAGGCTGATCAATCCCCTGTCTTGGAATAAGGTGTAGAAACAACGGTTTTCAAATAATGTTTATTAAAGGAACCAGCTGAAATGCACCTAATCCATCTGCATTTCCTGATGTGTATTTCATCTATGATTGATAAGTAAAAAAAAGACAATGGAAATCAGCTATTAATTCAACAAATAATGTGTTACTTATTAAAATTATTAATAAGTAATGATTGTCAAACCATTATTAAATAATTATCGTTTAAATTATTACTGCCAACACTGTCAGCAATAAACATACAAAACCACAAAACATTTCTTCTGTAAACAATAATCAATCGAAAGTATAAGAAACATGCCGGTGGCCGATCTGTCATTATTTCGAGGATATGTTCGGATTCACCTTTTTACCCAAATCGCTGTAACTGATTGTAGGTAATGTCAATTGAAAATTTTCGCATGTTATATTTTAATAAATTTATTCAAAACATATCCCGTCTGTTCATAGCATACCTTTTTTACGCCGCAAATAAGCGTTAAACACAATTCAATCTTCGCCTACTAAAAGCGCACAATATTATTACGAATTTATAGTATTTGCCACTTAGCAGCCATTCCAGAATGTTATTGGCACAAAAGAAAATTGATGTTTACTTTTCAGTCCACAAGTCTCACTTCATTATTAATTAAACACTTTTATTATTTGCAATTACTACATAACACAACTTATATTTCTTTGACACTAGTATCCAGTTAAAGTTTCGTTCGCAACCATGGAAACTATGATAAACTTTATCCGAAGATGCACAGACTTGACCAAATGGCCGATCCAAGTGCAACTTTAAAGACGCGAAATATGAAAATGCCCCTGCACAGTGGTTTCTTCGCTGCTGTTGTGCAATTCGGGTAGCAATCAAGTTCCCCATGTATGTAAGCCCCAGTGTGTAGACCCTGTATTTACATAATCCTAGATTTCTTTTACTAAACAAAACAAATCCTTTTTCCACGGAAATTAATTAATCGTAGGCTAATATTGTTCTGCTAAATAAATATAAATAATTAAATAACGATTTTTGTAATTTTTACAACCTTTTTTTAACGAATATCTAAATTTGTCGGTTCGTCTAAGAAACAAGTTATCATTTTTTATTATTGATGGAATTATACTATCACTCCTAATTATTCAAAAACATTCATCAAAAATTTATTTATATGATTGCTATAAAACTTTTTATAAACAAAGTTTAATGTACAACTTATAGGCACAAAAAGCCCATTTTTCACTAACAAGGAAACTATCCCAGGTGTCCCTCACCGATTTTGATGAAACTGCAATATGTTGTAATACATCGAAAAATAAGAGACACGTATTTTTTTTTA
>NC_046662.1:54501845-54502468 GCF_010883055.1 Belonocnema kinseyi | reverse complement strand
GATAAAAAAAAATACGTGTCTCTTATTTTTCGATGTACTACAACATATTGCAGTTTCATCAAAATCGGTGAGGGACACCTGGGATAGTTTCCTTGTAAGATTATATGCAAAAATTTGCATCTGTAGAATCTTGCGCTGCGCACTCGATTTTTGCCCGAAATTTTTAAATGTATATTTTATGAACCACCTTAAAATAAATAAATATACTACAACATATATATTTTTTAATTTTCCTCCATATAGAGTTTTATGCTAAAAATAGCATTTTTGTTTTTATATTATTTTCTAGGGATAACACACAATATCCCACAAGTTTCCATTTAGATTTTTACGTATCTGAAGTCTTTTCGCGTAATATTGGAATTTTTTATTTTCTGCATACCACTTTTGATAAACAAAAAAAAGTGACGAGTCCAATCAAAAAATTGTTAAACGATGTTTTGACTGGACTGAAGTTTCTGACGTCATATGACGAATTTGTTATTTTTATTTTTGGCTTATATATGGTCCAGAAAAAATAATGCCCAGAAACCGTTCCTGTATTCATTAAAGCGATTCCAGCGGAAAAAAACCAGAAAACTAATACTTACAAGGTTAGACAGTGAATTCTAATCTAAAACGAA
>NC_046662.1:54480087-54501835 GCF_010883055.1 Belonocnema kinseyi | reverse complement strand
ATCCTACCCTAATCGAAAGGTACTTTCAAGAGGTAATGAAAAAAAAATTAGAAAAGCTTTTCCATTTGCGGACAACAGCTTGAATGAATAGAGAAACAGTTTCTGGGCATTTTTTTATTTTTCTGGACCATATATAAGCCAAAAATTAAAACAAAAATATTCGTCACATCTCGCCCGGACGAGTTTTCGTGCAGTTTTTCTTAATTTTGGCTACTGTCAGCAAATGAAAAATCGTTTAATAAATTTTTTTCATCACCTCTTCAAAGTACCTTTCTAATAGGGGGGGAGTTAAAAAACTCATCCGCTCTTCGTTTTTGGCTAAAACTCACTGCCTATCCTTATAAGTATGGGTTTTCTGGTTTTTATTGCTGGATTCGCTTTAGTGAATATAGAAACGGTTTCTGAGAATTTTTTTCTGGGCCATATATAAGCCAGAAATTTAAAAGAAAATTGTCATATGACGTCAGAAACTTCAGTCCAATGAAATTTTGTAGATTTTTTTAAAAACTATCATTTCTCTTTTAGGCTTTTCTTTGTACTTTGCGTCCTTTGATTTAAAATTTACATGTGGTGGTGTCAAATTTCAAGCAATTCTAATACTTTCTCAATTATAATTGACGAGAACGTAATAAATTATTATAAATTTGTATCTCTGTTCTGGGCCAACTACTTTTTTCTATAAATTTGCTTAAATAAAAGCAAGAATACGCTCCTTGTCAAAAAGTGATTCAGAACAAATTCTTTGCTCTTTTTTGGGTACAAAATTATTTTTAATCATTGTTTTTTCGTAACTCGTGTCATTTTTCTATAAATTTCTTTTTTTACATTAAATTTTACCTTTCACAAATTAAACAAAATGTACGCGTCCTATCAAAAAGAGATTTTTAACAAATTTGTAGATCTTTTTTGGGGTAACAATTTTTGTTAATCCATCTTTCTTCGTATCCTCCATAGTTTGACCAAACAATTGAACTTTGATTTTTGATTATTTTTTGTGCATACATACAATTTTAATTAAATAACAGAATAAGTGCATCACCTGTTTTTTGGTAGGAAACCCAGTTTTTTTCGGCAACAAACTTTTAGAATCTCTAATGGAATGATAAATGAAAGGATTTAACCAGGCAGAAATTTAAAATTACTGTTACTTTTGTTACTACGGTGTTTTAAATATGCGTATGTCACGATATCGGAATGAAAATATTTAACTCTCCCTTTAGGTGCTTCTGAACATGCAAACGACGAGAAACCCCCCTTTGACAGGTTACAAAAAAAAAAGAATTTGGTCAAAACCCTAGCCTTTTCCAACCTTTCATGGGGACGGTGCGACACCTCTATGACTAGTAAAAAAAATGGTGGTCACATCACTACCCCGTTTCCAACTCCTCGTTAAACATGAGCATTAAGATGTATCGTGACAGACCTATATTTGAGACATAATAGTAAAAAAAGGAAAAATAATTTGAAATTTCTGCCTCATCAAATTATCATCGAATTATCGTGTTTGCGGACGGATGGACGGGCGGATGCACAGATAGACAGAAACCATCGTAAAAACTTGATTTCCGGATTCAGGTCATCTAAAAACGTTAAGATCCATCGATTAAACATTTTTTAAACAAAAACATATATTTCTCATTTTTTAATACGAAAGGCTCATTTATCTCTGAAGTTGATCGAAAATGGATACGAATTATATAATAATTATATAATTAATTATTTTTCGCATTTTACCTATATTCAATCACTATATAATATAATTAAACTCAATCTTATTTCATGTCTTTTATAAATATTTTTGCGTACAAAAACAGATATTTACTATTTTTAAATCAAAAAAAGTTTTTTTTTCTACTGCATGCCTTTAACATTGGATATAAAACATTTAATAAAAGCTATCGCAACTGCCAATAATAATTTCCACAACACAACAACAAGTTTTCAAGTGGTTAAATTTATAATTTTGAACAATTGAAAATTAGTGAATTATAAAATAAAGATTGATAAGTAAAGCAAAATATATTTATTTAATAATAGTATATAATGCAGCAATAAAATTTCAATTTCTCACCCTTGATTCAAAGGATATTTTCTATAGCATAGCCTAAAACTAATTTTGATTATTTCGGATATTTTCAGGGTTTCCAGTATATTGGACATTTTTAAGATTTTGATAATTTTTAATGTTTTGAGACACCAGTCACGCACACACAGCCAATTTTAAAATATGTAAAGAACTTTAGAAAATCTATTTATGCTATGTCTTTGTATAGTTGTTTTCAATTCAGGTGATTGGTAAAAGTCAATATAGAGAAGTCGAAATTAATATTTGGAACATGTAAGATAAAATAAGAAATTACGTTAAAATCTTGAACAATTTGTTGGTTTGAAGGAATGATTTACATTTTTGATGTGAATAACACTTGTATATTTATTTCATATTCTAGCAAAGTTAATCATGTCATTTGATAAACAATATTCAATATTTTTCAAACGAAAGAGCAAGATTCAGTAAATTACGTATAAAAATTGTATTGAAGTTAAAATAAAATATAAGTTGTTCCTGTCGAAAATCTAAAAACAATTCTCTTAACGTCTTTCTCTATCTTGCCTTTTAGAAATTTAAAAATTAATATTATTTTATGTAGCAATTAAAAAACACCTGCCACTGGCTTAACAGTCACGAAATTTTTGTTGATGTACAGATTCTGCTTTTAAAGGATAATAAAAAATTCAATATCCTAACAGTTTTTTACGTAATTTAGATTTGAATGCAAATTTTAAGAAATCAGTCTTTTCTTTTCGGATTGCTTTAAATTTATACACTTCCTAGAAGAAATTTATTTTCAACTAAAATGCAATATTTTATAAAATAGCTGCATTTTGTAATAAAAAAGATTAGTTTTCAACAAAAGACGAAATAGTGAAATTTTCAGTTCACATAAGAATATAAAAAATCGAATGGACCTCGCCGATCCGACGGAGATACGGTTGGGATCTCGACGATGTTATGTCCTCTTCCTCATCTGTTTCTCTACCATGTTCTTCTCCACTCCTAACTTTTGTCCCTACTCCTTGTAGCAAACCCATTAAATATTTTTTCCATTCACCCATTTCGATATCCTGGTTTACTCTTTTTCTTCTTCTTCTCTCTCTCTCTCTCTCTATTAACTACCTTACAGACCTCTTATTTCGCCCTTGTCTTCTCCGCCTCTTCCTGAAACCTTTTATTCTCGTCTCCTTTCTTTTGATCACACAATTCAGTATGCTCCTTCTTTCTGCTACTGTATTCTTCTCCAGTACTTTTTTCTTTTCTCCATTTTCTTAATTTATTTCTGACCTCCTTCTTTCTCTCTTTACAATCCTTATCCCATCCACCTCTATTCGCTTCTTTACTGTCTTTTTTTTCCTTCTTCCCCCCTTATCGTATTTGTATTTCTCCTATCATTTTTTCCATATCCTTGTCTATATTCCCGTCTCCCATTCTGATATTTCTGACCTTTTCTCTAAACTTTTCTTTACCTGCCATTGACCAATCCCCTTTTCCATCTCTTTTTACCTTTTCTTTCTTTTTGTCCATTTTGCTATTACTTTTTTCTTCCTCTAATGTCAGTATTAAGGGAAAGCGATCTGAATCAATATAATCTCCTACCTATAGTTTCATAACCTTCTTTCTTACCTCATCATCCACTATCACATAATCAATTACCGTTCCCCGTTCTCCTTCTGAGCGTGTATATTCTCAATTCGAAACTTAATTTTTTTAAATTTTTATCGCGCTTGGAATCCGAAAATTTTGAAATGGTCTGAAATAACCCGTAAACGTTTTTCTTCTCTTGAGTAATATACCGGATCATAGGAATCAATTTTATAATTAAAGTACACATTTTTATACTTCAAAGATTCCTATCGTACTTCAAAAAGAATTTTTTGCATAAGAAATCGATCAAATTGAGAAGAATTTAATTAACCATATGAAATGCAAAGAGCGGGATTAACAAAAAAATTCAAGTAAATTAAAGACAATTTAAATATATAATTAAAATTCATCTCATTACATTAGTTTAAAGCAAACTTAGAAAAAATATATATATTTTGGAGAAACTCGTCAAGCCAATATACTGTTTGAATTTAAAATAACAACAATTTAACGACTATCACTCAATGCAAAATATCAATACAGGAACCATATTTTCATCACAAGACCAATATTTGAAAAAACAATATTAACATTTTAAAAGAACCTTAAATCGACAAATTTTTAGAAATTATTATTATTTTAAATTTAAAGCAAAATAAAAAAAAACAACATTAAAAAAATTTCTGTAAAGAAAACATTTATTCATTTTATTTTTAATGAATAGAAAATATTCGAGATCGGAAATTCACGAGATTATCAAATACCCGACACGTTCAAATTCATGACATTATAAAATTCCCAAGTTTAAAAAATATGTCTTTTTCACAAATAATATATTTATTAGAAATACTAAATATGTTTTTCATTGCAAGTAGGACAAGACTCTACTGGAAACTATACAAGAATTTTGCACAGAGATACATAAATTTAAATATTGAGCCTGTTGGTGATTTCAAAAAACAAGTTAGTATTTGTTTCAATTATCGATTTAATTATATTATTTATGCAAATTGTTTAAAACAATTGATTAAAAATTGTTTACATATAATTAGTTTAAATATTTTTCGAAAAAATGTTAAGTGTACAATTTATAAATAACAATTTTTAGAAAGAATATCTCAATATGCATCAGCTGTAAAAAAATCTGTGGATTATATTAAACTTACAATATTTATGATAATTATTATACATTAAACATATTTTTTCTTATTTTTAGATAAAAATGTCATTTGTCACAACAGTTAATTGAAAATAGATCTGAGTCATTAAATAATAATATTTCTAATCTGTAATATCGATTTTTATGAACAAATATCACAATCAGCCGTTTTTCTGTGTTCAGATGTTCAGATGTCGTTGTACTGAATTATTTGGGGTGTGTTGATTATCAAAGTGAACATAATTTTTCGAAATGAAATTAACTTTGGACCATTGAGTTGACTCACGATGTCTCCAGTCGTCGTATAAACTGCTTTAGTCCAGATGCCTTGGAAATAAAATCGTATTGCAATTATTTCTGGATTTTGAAATGTTTTCAGAGAAATAGGTTCCTTGCAGTAGTAGTCCATTTTAAAATTTGGACGGCCTCGATGAACGTGGGTAAATGAACTAGAGTTTAGAATTTAAACCTTTCTCCTTGGTGCTGACTTGCTTTGCAATTTTGATTGTTTTCCATTGCTCATGTTTGCAATGAAGATTTTTGAATGGGAAGATTGAAACTTTACTGAAATGTCTCCATTTTGTCTTGAGAATATCATTTGTACAGTTGAGTAGAATAATATCACTTCTGAACGTGATCGTCACACTAGCACTGCACTGACACTGATATTGACTTTCAAGACGACTATAGATTTTAAATTTGAATTTACTGGTAGTCGATGAAAGTTAATGTTCTAAAAGGAATTTTTCACTCATAAAACGCACTCGTTAGAACATCCGCGACTCGAAGGAACAAAATGTTTTCTAATCAATTTGCAATTGAAACAATGATATTTTATTTTGAAAATAAATATAATTTACTTTAATAATGCAATAAAATAGAGAAGTTTGCGCTCGGTTTCAGATGTGTTTGATTTGGAAGCTAAGAAGTATCTGTCGACCCCGTCACGTTAAAGTGCACTCGGGGGTAATTTACCTTCACAGAAGGTGTGTCAAAAGTTTCTAAAGCTACCTGTGAACACTAAGCATATCGAAGGTCCCGAGCGTGAAGCTATAGCAAATTTCAATAACTCGAGAGTATCTGCGAAAAAAAAATATTCAAACAAATAGAATGTTTATAATTTTTTTGTTTTTCACGATTTAATGTACAGTAATGTTAAGTAAAATCAGATAACGCAAACTAAATAATAATAATAATAATACTATTTTGAGCTTTAACGAAACAAACATAGTCAACCATTGATCCATCAAACATAGTTTATATCCCTGACTCGAAAAATCCCTTGAAAATGATTTTTAAAATTGGGAACTATAGCTAGAACGAATTAATTGTCCCAAAAAAACTGAAAGTGTCGTTGAAGGCCTCTTATCTGTACTTCTAGGTGATTTTTGAATCATTAAACAAAGGGTATTATTTAAACAATTATATTGTTCAGAATATTTATAAGTTGTTTACACAATCAGTAAAAAACAATGCACACTGACTGAGAACTAGATACCTAATCTGGAATATTTTAGAGTTAGCTGGAATTGTTGTTCACTGATTGTTTAAACAAATTATAAATATTATACACAATAAAATTGTTTAAATAATACCTTTTTTTAATGATTCAAAAATCAACTAGATATATGGATAAGAGGCCTTCAACGATACCTTCAGTTTTTTTCTGGGACAATTAGTTCGTTCTGGCTATAGTTTCTAATTTTAAAATTCATTTTTAAGGGATTTTTCGAGTCAGAGTGGAAGGGGTAAAAACAATGTTTAAACTGGAATTTTTACATTCCATTCTAAAGTATTCTAGATTAGATATCTAGTTGTAAGTCAGTGTGCATTATTTTTTAACTGATTGTTTAAAAAAATTATACATATTATAAACAATATAATTGTTTAAATAATACCTTTTTTCAATGATTCAAAAATCACCTAGAGACATGGACGAGAGGCCTTCAACAATACCTTCAAGTTTTTTTTGTGACAATTTGTTCGTTCTGGCTATATCTCTGAATATAGAAATTGATTTGGAAAGGCTTTTTCGGCATTCAGTGAGAGTGGAGGAGATACAAACAATGTCTGATGGATGAAGTGTTGACCATGTTTGTTTCGTTAAAGCTCAAAATAGTATTAATTTTTATTTAGTTTGCGTTATCTGATTTTACTTAACATTATTGTACATTAAATCGTGAAAGATGAAAAAAAAAATATAAAGATTTCATTTGTTTAAATAATTTTTTTTTTGTTCATTCAAAAATTGCCTAGGGGTATTTTATTGAAATATGGAGTAATGTGCTTGAACATATTTTTTCAGCTCATACGTTTGTTTATATTGTGTTTCCATTTGTTTATAATAATAAAATTGCTTAAAAATCATTATTTTTGCATAATTAGAAAATCACCTAGAGGTATGGCTGAGCCGAATTCAGATATGTTTTTATTTTTTTGATTGAACAATTACTTTTGTTTAAATGAATTCCCCAATTGTCAAATCTATGTGTATAGCTAAATTCAGGGTCGTAAAGTATCGCTCTCTTCTCGCTCGACCAGTCCTCACTCAGCTACCCGATTGGCGCGTCCCTCACTACAGGGTCCCGATGTATCCCTACGTATTTTGTTGCGCTCAATTCAAATCTGCCCTCAGAATCTGTCCAGCGGGTCTAGGCTTAGACCTAAAATATAATTTGTGCAGAGGGTCTAGGGGTAGCCCTAACCTCCATAAGATACCGGAACACTGGCCAAATAACTGGTTTTACTTGCAAAAAGTTAAAGAAAAAATCAAAAACCAAAAATCTTAATCCCAATGTACTCAGCCTTATTTTTTTTTTGATACGCTGAAATCGAATTCGCGACCTAAATTGGGCCGAGAAGTCTAGGTTTGGCCCTCATCTTCAAAAACCATAAATGATATTTATCTAGACACTCGGTGCGATGATATAGTCACAACTGTAAGTGATATCAAGTAGTGATTCCAAATCTCTAATCTTTTATATACATTTCTGTTATATACCAAAATTAGGTTTCAATTTTTTAAAATTTTGAAATCTCACGCTTAAAAGCTTTTTATTTCAGACAATTTTAAATTATTTCGATCCCGGTTTCCATTTTTTGTGACTAATTAAACACAAATAAAATTGATTTAAAAGTGATTTTGTATTCGTTTTAAAGTCAAAGTGTACTAAATTATATTTTCTCTTTAGTTAAATTCATACTTTCAAATAAAAATACCTTTTAATCAGGTCTATTTTAATTATTACCCATGCCTGATCAAAATATATTTTCTACTTAAGGTACATAAATGGATACAAAATTAATAATGGTCTCATTTACAATAATCTTTTTAGCCTTAAGACATCGACATCTTTTGCAGGTATCATGGAAAATAATATTTTAGAAAAAAATAATGTTTAATCAAGTTATAATCCGGTTGAAATACCTAAATTATCCAATTGAAAAATATACCAAACTAATATCTATAAAATGGTTTAATACTGAATCGACAAAAAATTAAGTAGTTGAACATTTATTGAAAAAAAAACTCATAATGAAAAAATTATTTAAAACCAGAGAAATAAATTGTCAACCAAAAAGGGTGAATTAGTCGCCAAATACGCGAATTTTCAACTAAATAAGGTAAATGTCAAATTAATCAAAGAATAAATACATTTTTACTTGAAAAATTAATTTTTAACAAAATAGAACGGATATTCATCAAAATCTTCAAATTTTCAAACCAAAATATAAATTTTTTACAAGCAATCGACACATTTTCAAAAAATTGTTAAATTAAAAAAATGTGAATGATTGTTCCATGTTAACAATCCATTTCGTATAAAAATAAATTCCTAACTTGATTAAATCAAATGTTCGGTAACGGATCTTGTATATTTTTTCGTTTCATTTTTCTTAATGTGGAACTTTAGAAATAAAATCTTAATATCAAGATGAAATAATTTAATATATTTATTTAACAAATACGTCCAGAAAATACGGCAAATGGAATCTTATAGAAAATTTGAACATACTCTCTCAATTTGAATTAGTTAAAATTCTTACTAATTTTAATCAGTGGCTCAATTCTATCTATAAAAGAGTTACTTTTCGCTAATGTAGCAGTAAAAATTACTAATTTATCAATAAAAACTACTGGTTAATAGCTAGAATTTTAAGGAAATGAAAAAATTCTGTTGAACATATTAAAGTTGACGAAATTTTCTCGCTATTATAAAAAAACTTCTTTAAATCATATACTACTTACAACTTTTTCAAATCCTAGGGGTTTTCAAATATAGATTTTCTGAAAAATCTGTAATAAAATGTTGGCAGTGAACCGAGTTTTGCTCTCAAAAATATTTAGTAGTGCTCACATAGTGTGCAAAATTTTCTAGTAATTAACAATTTGAAGAATGAAACTAACAATTTCTTTTATATTAATATTTATTTACCGAAATCAATTAAATGCCCAAACATTAAAATAATCGAAAAATGAAATTCTTCAAATTAAAAAATTAACGACAATTTAAAATTCCAGAATTACAAAATTCTAGAATAATTAAATACTCTGAAGCTTGTTATTATAGTTTATATAATACGGAATGAAAAATATTTTAATTCCAGAAAATTCCGGAAGAGTAATTGTCGATTAATGCAAATTTTCAAAGAAAAAATTTGTTTTTATTTTATGATTATTCTTCATTCTGTTATTTATTCCATTTAAAAATTATTCAATGAGGAAACCGTTTGTTCATGTTTCACTTTCTGCAGGGTGATTCAGTTTTGTGGAAACCAGAATTTTTCGTGAATAAACACATTCATTTTAAAACACAACCTATTTTTGGAAAACGAAGATGGCATTACATCTTTTGGTATATAGTTTTAGGTTGTGTTATTTCTAATTAGTTCAATATATTTGATAACTGTAATTAAAATAATGAATATAATATTACATTAAATAATACATAATTACATAATATTATTCACATATTTAACATAATAATTATAATGACCAGCGATTAGCAATTATGCCTAAGAGAAGAGAGAATTTAATTTCTTTGAATGAAAAAAAAATTGTTTAATCTTCTACACACCTAAAACAGTATAATATTTTCAAAAGTATAGAGTTACTCCTTTTAAAAAATAAAAACCAGTATTTGAAAAGTTTTTCTCTATTTAGCGTTTTTTTCAAATTTTAAAATTATATTATTTTCCCTGACAGTTCAAGAAAAGTTTTTCAATGTACAGATTTTACCAATGAGGAATAATGAGAAATAAGAAATTGTAACAAATTTTCGTTGCATAATTTTGATTTTTTTAATATGTGAAAAACAGTATCGACTTTACTCAATAAATGAATTTTCAAAAAAAAAAAACATTTATTTTTAGCCAATGAGTTGCATTTTAAACTGAAATAAAGAATCAACAAAAGGCAAATTTTTAGTTATGAAATATTTTGAAAACAAGTTTCGTTTTCTGAACATCTCGATAAAATTCAGAAATTTTTAAGATCTTAGAAGAAATTCAAGAGATTTGACATTTTTTTCAAAATTCCTAGAAAAATATACAACCTTTTTTTAAATAATTGTATGAAGATATTTAAAAAGATACTAGAGCATTATTTAAGTTTTAAAATAACATCTAAAGGATTTCGAGGCAAACTGTTATTTTTCAAAGATTTTGAAATATTTGAAGAAGAATTGAAATTGTTTTAGTAGATATTTTTAATTTTTTCACAAATTCTAAAAATATTTGAAACTTGGAAGTATTTGTAAAATTGCCGAAAAGAAATCCAAAAGGTTTTGAGGTTATTTTTTGACAGTTTAACTTCCTTGTTGCAGAACAGCTGTTGAGTCCAACGCATTAAGACTGTAGTGTTCTCAATTTGAGTAAAGTAAGGTGAATGATATTAAATTTGTAAAGAACTCTTGTTTTCCTACTTAGAAGTAGTAGCTTGTAAATAAGGTCATATTTTTCTAGGTGATGTGACCTGCTTTATATAGTTCGTGTAGACTTGTTTCGAAAAGCACTCAATTTCTTGTAATGAATTTTTTTTTAAATATTCTCGAACTTAGAATCCGAAAATTTGATAATTCTTCACAATAAATGGTCCAAAGTATCCCCTGAACATTTTTCATCCCTTGAGTAATATGCATAAGATTTCTTAAAATTTTAATTAAGTAAATTAAGCAAATAAATTTTTTATATTATTGTTATTTTAAATATAAACTATAATTTTATAAAAATTTTAGACTAAAAAGGTTTCCTTGACAGAAGATTTAATTTTAAATAGTTTAAAGAAAGACTTTTTTTTAATAAATAGTATATTTATTTAAAAAACTGAATATTATTTTTAAGGATTTTCATATGAGTTGAAAAATTACCGATAATTTTTAATTTCAGAAGAGTACAATTTCGCAAAGTTTATCATATTTTCGAATTTGAAAATTTCCCATAATAGAAAATTCGCGAAATTAAATTGCCTATTCAAAAAAATTTTTGAATTATGAAATTCCAGAATCTCAAAATTAACAAGTTGATTAATCACGAAATAGAAAATAATAAATAGAAAATGCACTTATTCAACGGAATTATAATTTTATCATGTTGCATTTTACGTTTAATTATTAATTTATTCCATTAACAAAAAACTTCAATGCGGAAATCATTCGTTCCCGATTTTCTTACTGCAAGGTCACATTTTCGTGAATAAATACCACCTTTCAGAAAAGAAAATTTTATTTTTAGAAAACGAAGGTGACAATATTTCTTAGAAACTACTTTTATATTTCGTTACTTATAATTATGTTGAATTCTTGAATAATTGAAATAACAATAATGAAATAAGGAATTATGAAATAATGAAATACGTGTTGGGGAAAAGAAAATTTTATTTAGTTTGTTGAAAAATAAAAATTTCACGGTTTTGCATTTTTAAATCATTTTTAAAATCATATTGTTCCAACTAAAAATTCAAAAAAGCATCTCTTACTGATTCAAAAATTATGATAAATATTATCAATGTAATTATAAGAGATATAAATTATTTAGCAAATATAAGATTATAATATAAGAAATTGGAAATTCCAAACAAAATTTTTGCCGAATTGGAAATTTTTTTAAATTTGATCAAATATGTTTTCTTTTAAACCAAAAATTGAATAGTTAAATTTTCAGTTAAGGAAAGGAATTCCTAATCCAAATAATGAATTTTTAACTGAAAAAATTAATTTTTCCCAATAGTAGAATTTTCTCCCAAAAAGATGAATTTTTAACCCAGAAGGTAAATTCTTCACTAAAAAGACAAATAGTTAGCATAGTGTATTATTTCTTGTCCTAAAAGGGTAATCTTGACCTACAAAAAATTCATTCAGAACAAAAATTAAGCGGTAAAAATTTTAGTTAAAAATTAATTTTTATTTTTAAAGAAGCGAATTGGTAATCAAATAAAAAAGCTTTCAACTAATTTTTTAAAATTTAAGTTGAATTTTTAACCCGAATGAAGTTCCAGTAGAACACGATGGCGTTTTAGGAACAGAATTTTTTAAAGAATTAAATACTAAAGAATTAATAACCATCCCAGCAAGAACAATTTTCAATTTTTATGTTCATGTTAAAAATAAAGCAAAAAAACCGGTTTTGATCCTGAACTGTTACCAAATAGTGGAATTTTTTAAGGAAACACAATAGTTACAAATAATAATAGAAAGGCCTACCTAAAGATTGCAAACACACGTCCTCATCCAGTTGAAATTCCAGTCCCTACAGTAGGACTTTTAGATTTTGACGAAATTAAAATACCGGAATATATAACGCAAACTTCAAATAAAAAACAAGCACAAGACTTAGAGTCACGAGCATCTGGACATAAATTTAACTATTTTGGCACTCAACATAATCAAGAAGATCAATATCCTCAAATTTTTAATATCAGCGAAAAAAGTAAACTTGATACTATAAAGAAATTATTGCGCTTAGAGCATTTAAATCAAGAAGAATATACTCATGTTCAAAAACTTGTTGATAACAATGAAGAAATTTTCCAAATACCAGACGAACCTCTTGAAGCAACTAACGTACTTAAATACAACATGCCTACAGGAGACAGTCGACCCATATTTACGAGAAAATACAGACTTCCCCAAGTACAAAGAGAAGAAATAACTAGACAGGGCAATGAACTAATAAAGAATAAAATAGTAAAGCCATCTCAATCCCCTTACAATTCACCGTCTTTTCTTGTACTTAAAAAACCAGATTCTCATGGAAATCGAAAATGGCGAATGGTTTTAGATTACCGAAAATTAAACGAATAAACTACAGGAGATTGTTACTCTCTCCCTAATATCACAGAAATCTTAGACCAATTAGGAGAAGCACAATATTTTTCGGTTTTCGACCTGGCCAGTAGTTTTCATCAAATAAAAATGAGTCCGGAAGACTCACACAAAACTGCGTTTTTAACACCGTAAGGACACTATGAGTTTGACCGCATGCTCTTCAGTTTAAAGAATGCTCCTGCAACTTTACAACGTTTAATGGTTCTCGTTTTAACCGGTCTTCAAAGAATCGAATTATTTGTATATTTGGACGACATAGTCTTGTATGCGAATACCCTTGAACAGCACGAAGAAAAATTTACAAAATTGACAAATAGATTAAGAGAAGCAAATTTGTACGCCCAGAAGTAGTTTATCGTGGACATGTCATTGATAAAGGAGTCAGACCCGATCCAAAAAAACTAGAAGCAGTAAGAAATTTCCCTATCCCAAGAAAACCTAAAAACATAAAAGAATTTGTAGGACTTGCAGGATATTATAGAAAATTCATAGAAGCTTTCTCCAACATCGCAGCTCCACCTAATAAATTATTGAAAACGATGTAGAATTTAAATGGACAGAAACTCAACAAAAAGCATTTGATACAGTAAAAGATAAATTGTGCGAATAACCTTTATTACAAAGACCTGATTTCACTGAACCCTTTCTTTTAACAACAGATACTTCTGGTTATGCAGTCGCAGGTATTTTATCCCAAGGCAAAATTGGCAAAGATAAGCCAATAGCATACGCATCACGATCTTTAAGCGACAGCGAATGAAAATTTGATACCTACGAAAAAGAAGCTTTAGCAATTGTATTTTCCGTAACTCATTTCCGATCCTATTTATATGGAAGAAAATTCATCTTAGTACCCGATCATAAGCGATTAGTATGGTTCCAAAATTGCAAAGATCCTTATTCTCGTGGAACAACGTGGAAATTAAAATTAGCAGAATACGATTTTGACATAATCTACAAGGCTGGTAAGATGAATGTGAATGCCGACGCTTTATCGAGAAATCCGACAGACAATATCAAAACAATTATTGACACTAAAGTATTAATTACAAACCATATATATTTAAGACATCTTAAACAATTATTAAATCAAGAAATAAGAAATAATAGAGAATTATTAAATCAAAAATACAGCATCCTGAAGAATTACTAAATAAAAAAATACGAAATCATGAGGAATTATTAAATCAGTAAATACGAAATAATGAAGATTTATTAAATCAAGAAATACGAAATCATGAAGAATTATTAAATCAAGAAATACGAAACAATAGAGAATTATTAAATCAAAAAATACAAAATCCTGAAGAATTATTGAATAAAGAAATACGAAATCATGAAGAATTATCAAATCAAGAAATACGAAATCCGCCAGAATTATTAAACGAAGAAATACGAAATCGAGATGAAATATTGAACCAAAATGACGAAAAAACGATATGAGTGAAACTAAAAGAAATCCTACCAACGTTGAACCAAAAATAAGTGGAAGCACAATTTCAACTTTTACAAACATTAATTGTGAAAAAGAAATCAATCCTACAACAGGAAGATCCAAAAATTTAAGTTTTGAGAAAAATAAGAAAAAATCAAAGCAATTATCAATGAAGAAAAATTATGATCCTGCTATGAGCATCTACTTAAATATTTAAAAATAAGCATTCAAAATCGAGGTGTACAGCTATTGAAGAAAATGATTTCAATAATTACAAATCTTATAAATAAATTGAGTACTAGTGAAGAAAGAAATGAAATAATTATATCAAATCAACAAGAATAAACAATTTGGAATGCTATAGTAACAAGAGGCAAATCAAGAAAACAAAATCCAGAAACATACGAAAATTATGCAGAAGAAAATAAATACATTACAGAAACTCTCCAGGCAGAAGAATCAAAAGAACAATCAAGAAATACATATTCAGAAATTAAAAAGCGAGGTAGACCACGTATGGCTATGCTTAATATACATAAGGTAATCCCTACTCCTACAGCTAAAAAGAGAGGTAGGCCTAGAAGAGAAAATATAACAAATCCTCAAACAACAGAAGACTCAGATTCTGATCCCGAATATTTTAATTATTTAAAAAATAAAGTTAAAAGAAATAAAATAAGAAAATGCAATGAAGAAAAAATACCAGAATCAAGCGAAGATGACGATAAGAGTTATAATTCAAGCACCAGCGTATCAAATGAAAATGAAGAAGGACAAGATCAAGAAGCATATCAAGCAGAAGATATAACAAAAACTCCATATGTAAATAACATACCATGGGAAGAAATATTCAACACACTACAAGCATCATTTTTTTATTCAAACGTAAAAGTTATTATTTGCTTGGGAATAACACAGTATCCCACTAAAGACACAAGATATCAGTTAATCGAAGGAGTCCACTCATTGGCAGTAGGAGGTCACAAAGGAGTAACAAAAACATAGAACAGAATTAGACAGAAATATTTTGGGGAAAACATGAAACTAGATATCCAAAAATACATAGAATTATGTTTACAATGCCAATTCAAAAAAATTAGTTCGTGTAAAAACGAAAAGTCCAATGGTTACTACTGATACACCCGGTACAACGTTTGAAAAAATTGCTATGGACATAGTTGGTCCACTCCCTAAAACAACATCTGGCAATATAAACATTTTGACCATTCAGGATAATTTTACAAAATATTTATTAGCTATAGCCCTTCCAAACCAACGAGCCAGTGTTATAGCCGACGCATTTATCAAACGATTTATTTGCATTTATGGTTCAATAACAGGAGTGATAACAGACCAAGGAAAAAACTTTTTGAGTAATTTATTGAGAAGATTAGGAAAACGATTCAGAATTAGACAATTTAAAACAACTGCTTTTCACCCACAATCAAACGGATCGCTTGAAAGATCTCATCACTCACTATCAGAATACCTGAAACAATTCGTGAATAAAAATTCCGAATGGGATGAGTGGTTAGAACTAGCGGAATTTTCTTATAACACAAGCGTACATGAAGGTGCAAGGAAAAGTCTAAAATTTATTATGACAGAAAGATTAACCCACAAGATTTAAAAATAGGAGATAAAGTATTTTTACTAGAAGGAGGAAAAATAAAAAAATTCGATAATCAATATTCAGGCCCCTATCAAGTACTAGAAATTTTAGGAAATGGAAATGTCAAAATAAAAATAGATAATACATCAAAAGTTGTAAACATAAATAGACTCAAGATCTCTCATATTGATATTCAATAAAAAATAAGTAAATAAGAAAAACAAACAAAATATATAAGCAACAGAATTTTAAGCAATTTTTTTTCACCTTTTAAATAAATAAAGTTACAGATTTGACTTCGACTATGGAAGTACAACATCAGTATAGAATTAACGAATTATATAATATAATAGAACGACATGTGAACATAATTACACTCTACCCAGCATTGATTATGAATGATGTTTATAAATTCAGCGACAAACGAGTAAAAAAGTGGGCTTTAAACATCTATAATCCAGAAACAACAAAAGAAATTATTCTTTCCATCAAAACAAGAGGACATGAAGCATATAATAAACTGATATTGAGTCTGAGACAAACGAAGAATTTCTGGCAGCACTGCTAGACCTAATATACTAACTTAAAATCCATACAAAAATCATCATATCTCTGGACAACAAAACAAAAATGTATTTTCAACATGGACTATAAATACATAGAAAAAATTTCGAAATTATTTAATGAAATAATAAATCAAGTCAACATGAAAACACTTTGGCCATTTCAACTTGAAAATGGAATCTTCCATTCGGACGACAGTGACGCAATAGCTTGGTCTAAACATATGGAATCACCTGACACAATCAAGGAAATCATCAACACAATCACAAACAAAAATCCTTGCGCTAACACTAAATTCATAAAAAGCCTCAGGCAATCAAATCAACACCGATTGGCCGATAGACTAGAACAAACACGAAATTAGGTGTTTAATTTCCGTAAATTAAATACAAAAAAATAATAAACCTAGTAACAAAATGATCAATCAAATTTTTTTCTCTTTAATAAAATAAATAAAGAAAATTATATGCAATAGCAGCAATTAACTGCTAACACTGGAAACCCTCCTTTTCTAGATCATGAAAAACACTATGATCCGACTTTCCAATCGTTTACTACTTCTTCTATGGACAAACACGACATGGGCCATCGTCGGATATGACTGTGGGTCGAATCTACTAAATATCACCACTCTTTCCCTTTTAGAAGTAGAAGAATGCGATTTGCCCGAATCTCATGCACAGGCAGAGAAAAAGTACATTCAATTATTACAATTAAGCGGGTTTACACATACTAAGGTCACCCAATGTAAGCTAGAAGTTCAACGCACTATTTTATACTGTGGTATGCATAAACATACTTCAGCGGTTTTAAATGGATTTAGCGCATATATCCAAGATATTACAAGAGAGCAATGCAGAATGTTACACCAATCAGGATCAATAAAAATGACCTCAACCTTACAAATTTCAAATGTACCAGCAAATGATACAAGTACCTTTACCGTACTCCTCGCGGGATCAACAACTACAGATGGATGTTGTTGGGGAACCCCATATTCAGATCCTTTGGGATCATGGGACAATGTAATTGTTCAAGCCACAGTAAAAATAAAATTATTCGAACAAATCGCTACTGTAAATTTAAACACAGATAAAATTCAGCTACATTCAGGAACAGCATGTCCACTTTCAAACACAGTCTGCATTGATATGGAAAATGGCCGTACCTTTTGGGATCCTCTACCTAGAGATATCTGCAAATCGAGAAAATATAAAGTATTATATGAAGGCATTGCAAACAAAACAATAGATAAATCAGTAGATAATCCAAAAACCTTTTACTCATTAGTAACTCAAGATATTACATTTGTTCCCGCACAAAAATCTAACAAACCAGTTTGCAATTTTATGCTAATAAGAACAGAATACCCAAAACTTCCAATACTTGAAAATGAAAAAGAAAATACATTTTCAAAACAAGAACACTTATGAGTAGAAAATATGGACATATTCACTTATTTGAATTCCAAATTCGTGTATACAGAAAGACATATCCGAACAGAAATGAAAAACCTTTATCGTGACGTACTAGTACAGAAATGCCGCCTTGAACAAAGATTCCTAAAAAATTCACTAATCTTAGCAACACAAGCGCCCGATGAATTTGCGTATCACTTGATGAAAGGACCAGGATATATGTCAGTGATCGCAGGAGAAGTAGTTCACATCGTTAAATGCCTCCCAATAGAAATTAAATACAGACAAACTGAAGAATATTATCTTCAACTTCCTATATATTTTAAAAATGATACATATTTTCTAACCCCCCGTACACATATTTTATTAAAATCAGGCACTCAAAATAATTGCAACTCTTTTGTACCAGCAATGTATGCATTAGGTGATTCATGGTATAAATTATCTTCTCATCTTTCGCAAACAAATGACCCAGAAATATTAAAACCTCAAACAAAAGAAACGTGGAAATACAGAAACCCAGCATCTTTAGCAACAAGCGGCATATATTCCCAATCAGACCTAGATAAATTAAGAGACCACATTATGTTTCCCGCAGAAAGGCCAACCATTTTAAACACTATAGCGAGAGGAATGGCATGAGAACAAACAAAAAGTCATAAATACTCAATAATGAATCTTTTTGATGAAGAAACGCTAGAAAAAATAGCGCACACAGCATGGGGAAGATTTTGGACAATATTTACAAACTTTGGTACAGCAAGTGCAGGAATTATTGGAATAATTATTATAATTGGGTCTTTTAAACTAATAAATGATACATTTATACACGGATATGCCTTACATAATATGTACAGATGGTCAATTCACATAATAGGAGCATTGTGGGATTCAGTCACTAACCTATTGTACTTTTACATCTAGGAAACAAAAGCCAAAATACAACTGAGAGACAAAACGAACCTACCAAGAACATACGCGAGTACAATTCTTCAACCCCAAGTGAAGTGATAATAGACACAAACTAACATAACGACGACACAAACAACACTACAGGTGAACATAACAGCACTACAAAAGCAACCCTATATCCTCACTCTCAACTTCAAGAAACTCTACAAAACCCTATCTATTCAATACGCCTATAAGATCAATAAAAAAATGTCTGACACCTCAAGAACTAATATAAAGAAAACAAATTTTAAAAAACTAGATAAACACTTTATTACACATTAAGGATTATTACCAAGTTATGACACAAATATTCAACATGATTTGAACAACGAATTTAAATTTGTGGTAACACTTAGACAAAACCAACAAACTGTAATTAGCACATAAAAAACGAAGACACAGCTAGAGAAGACGCAAGAAAAGCACTCTTTAACATAATAATGGGTACTCAAAACACAATCTCACCTTTTTACAGACCACCACTTACAACAGAAATAATGGACGAACTTGCACAAACATGTAGAGAAATGAGATTACCTAAACCACAGTATACAATGTTAAACATAAAAACTTCACCCGGAATCGATATATACGTAGCAATTTGCACAGTTGAAAATATGAAAACATCAGGAATAGGAGCCTCACCAACATTAGAAAACAGTTTCGCAGCAGTAAAGTTACTTCAAAAAATTAAAACGCCGAAGAAAAATATAACTCGAATAGAACATGAGTACCCAGAACCAATTTTTACCGTACCAGTAACTGAAAGCAAACCTATTTACCCTAAAAAACCAATTAAAATCATAAGAGGATACTTAGACGAAAAAACGAAAGTATCTCAAGAAAATTGCCTATATTGCAATAAAATACACGCTTTTGAATTTACGAAACAGCCACAACACGAAATTACACACAGTGCTCAAATTCCCTCTACGCAGATAAAAACAAAAAAAAAAACAAACAATGCGAGGAGCTATTAAAAAATATTCGAAGTAAACATACAATAAAGTAAAATATTTTATTTAAATTTTTTTAATAGTAATTTTTCTGATCTTTCACAAAGACACTTCTGTACTCAGGATAACCCTTATCAACCTCAATATTAACAATCCGAACTGAAAAATAAAACAAACATCATGAATCAAGTGGAAATTAGATCATTTGGAGCACTTCGACCAACTAGAATTGGTGCACACAGAACACTGGGATTCCTGAACTACACACACATACTAGACAATTTTATAACTAAATATGGTCTAGAACCACCAAAATTGACTGTATATCAAGACTTGACCTTTCCAACGATAACTCTATGTTATGCAAATTTAAAAATAGGAAACCATTATGTCATCGAAACTGGCGAAACTACAATTCTAGCAGGAAGTAGAGCAGCATTGAGAATGCTTCAAGAATTAATGAACACTTACGACTTTTGTGAAGAACACCTTGTTTCTAAAAAGAGCAAAATTATAAAAAAAAACATGATGTTGCATGTCAAACCGATTTTAGACCAAAATTATTCGCATGGTCTGCATCATGTGAAAGATGTAACATCCTAAGTCACACTTTAAAAACATGTGGAAATTTTGTACCGAGAAAAATTAGACAAGATATAAATCCATACACTAGATTCCGAAACATAACATCTTATAAAAAATAGCGAAATTTTTGCAAAGCATTATCGGTGTGGAGTATTGAAAAAAATTGTTTGTTGTTAATGTGAAAGGGTTGTGTAAAAAATGATTGTCTGTTTTCCAAATATCAAATTATATTTAAACACACAACAAGAAATACAAAAAGTGTTAGGGACCAGTGATGTAAAATGGTTAGCGGAACACCAACTCAGACGACGAGTTCTGAGCTCGGTAGTGGTGAAAATTATAATGTATGAATTTTTTTTAAAAAAAATGAATCGCAGACAGGGTAGAGGCCGATGTTGCAGAGTGCAGTACATTTTTGGTAGGGGTAGCTGAGTTGCTTTTATTGGACAGTGAAATGCGAAGAGGGAAAATATCGGCGACACCCACTAAGGGCGAAATTTAGGAAGGGTCAGTCATACCTGACAAGAGTGCACGTGATAAAGATAACCATCAATCAGCAAGATGGTTTATGAGTTGAACCCTTGGAAAATTTATAAAAAAAACCCTAGTAAAAGTTTTGGGATAAAACGTGCGGAGTAGAGTATTTTTGGACTTAAAGCAGTAAAGACAGTCATTTAATTTTACAATTCTATTTTCAAGAAATGTCGAAATCTGAAGAATATTGTTCGCGAAGGTTAAGAGCTTAAAGGAACTGTAGAATTTAAAAGATTAAAGGTTTTACAATTTCTTTTTGAAAGTAATAAACTAATAAAAATGTGAAACGAAAACGTGCTATGCTAGGTTACAAAAATCCAGATGTTTCGCTACGTGAGAAAATTTGGTAGTAAACTATTTAGAAACTATCTGTATAAGAAGAGCGAGATGAAATTAAAATGTATGAACATGGGACTCAACATCCTGGCCCCTTTGAACGAACAGCGTCCGAAAGTTGATTTAAAAATTAAACATACGAGGGTGGATTGATAAGTTTCCGGCCTGACCAAGAGATGGCGCCACTAGGCCTACCTTGAGGTGGCGTTCTATAGTACCATCCTTAGATAG
>NC_046662.1:54477465-54479987 GCF_010883055.1 Belonocnema kinseyi | reverse complement strand
GTATCAGCCTTGCAGGAGATTATGTTGAGAAATAAAAAAAAAAAATTCTTAAAAACGTTGTTTTTCTTGGTCAGGCCGGAAACTTATCAATCCACCCTCGTACGTAAATAAACAAAAAGAAGTACATACTTCTGTTAGATATAATTGGATTTAAATGGAAAACAAATAGATATAGAAAGATTCACGCTAACTACGCATATAAAATTTATTCTAATGTAAAAAGAGAGAGAGAGTGCGTAGATATATGAACAAATATAAACTATACGCGGAATAAGCATGCAAGGAACAAATATACACATAAAGAAAGTCTTATAGAAAAAAAATACGCTGATTGCATGCGTGATTAATCATCCTTACATTCATAGATCGGAAGTGGATACAATCGTGTAACGCTGCGCTTATACACCCCTGTATTTGATCGCACTGTTACAATTCGAACAACCTTATCTTGCCCTGGATGCACATCTACAATGCGAGCTAGCTTCCAATCCATGGGAGCAAGATTGTCTTCTTTCAGGACGACGAGAGTTCCGACCTTGATAATGTCAGAATCGCTGCTTCATTGCCACTTGTTGCGGCTGATCATTTGATGCAGATATTCCTTCTGCCATCTGGACCAAAAATGCGGTCGCATTTGTTGAGCATGTTCCCATGATGACAGCCGCCCAACCGGGATGTCACGTAAATCAGTCTGTGGAAAGCTGGTCAGTGGACTATCGATCAGGAAATGACCAGGTGTCAAAGGGAGCAGATCATTAGGATCAGGGGGTCAGAATAAATATTCTGTGATTTTCCACGACGTGAGAAAAATCTTTTTAAGCAACCGATAAATGATTCTGTAATTAGATCGCCGACTAATTCTAAATGAACGGCTTTTGTTGCGAAGCAAATGAACACGGCGACGTAAGCCTTTACCTTATTGCGATTACGGTGGCGTTTTTCTTTGATAAAAAATGGTCCACAAAAATCGACACCTATATTCAAAAATGGTCGATTAGATTGCAATCTATTTTTCGGGAGGTATTCGACACCCCGGGGTTTAACTCGGAAACATGTTACGCACTGGCGAATGATGTGTCGTGTAACATTTCGACCATCAATTGGCCAATATTTCTCGCGGACTCCATACAAGGTAGTTTGAGTACCTGCATGCATTTTTTGGACATGTTCTTCGCGAATTATCAGTCTCGTAATGTGGTGATTTTTTGGAAGGACAATCGGGTGTTTTTGATTTTCGGAAATTTGAGCGTATTCGAGCCTCCCTCCGACCTTGAGAATTCCTTGGTCCAGAAATGGATTTAAAGAAAGAAAACCACTTTTTTTATCTACTTGTTTGTTGTGTGAAAGATCGCAAATTTCCTTTGAAAATGTATACGATTGTGTTAACTGAATGATTTTAAGCTCGGAAGTTTCAAGTTCAGCTTGGGATAAAGGGCCTGTAATTCTGTTTTTATTTCGTGAATTGTGAATAAATCTTAAGCAATATGCGAGTACGCCCTTGAGTGTTTTGAGTGATGAGTATTTTTCTAAAATGCTTAAATCTTGAATTGCTAGTTTGAAAGAGACGACCTCTGGAATTTTTCTAAGCTCAGAAACTTCACCCGGGTGAAGTTTCAATTGAGGCCATTTATCGTCATTTTGAGAAAGCCAACTTGGCCCACGCTGCCAAATATCAGCATTGAGAAATTCATGAGCTGTTTTTCCGCGAGAAACTAAATCTGCTGGATTATCATGTGTTGGGACGTGTTTCCAATCACATGGATTTGAATGAGTTTGAATCTCCGCTACGCGGTTAGCTACAAATGTTTTTAAAGTGTGAGATGGAGTATTAATCCAGTGTAGTGTGATTGTTGAATCTGACCAGAAATATGTTTTATCAATTTGAATTTTTAATGATTGAGAGGTACTTTGACAGAGATTGACTAACAGAGTAGCTGCGCACAACTCGAGTTTTGGGAGGGTAATTTGCTTCAAAGGCGCAACTCGTGATTTAGAGCAAATAAGTGAAATGTGGTGTACACCTTGGTTATCAGTCGAACGAATGTAAATGCATGCCCCGTAGGCCTTCTCACTGGCGTCACAAGAGCCATGCAATTGTACGTTAAATGGATTTTGCATACTAATGCATCGCTTGAACTGTATGTGATTTAAAAGGGGTAACTGATTTTTGTATTCAATCCACGATTGCTGTAAATGTGGGGGCACTGATTCTTCCCAATCAAAATGTGATTTCCAGAGATTCTGAACGATTAATTTTGCTGTGACTATAACTGGACCTAATAGTCCAAGGGGATCAAAAAGTTTTGCGATTTGAGAAAAATTGAACGTTTTGTTATTGTGTCATTGGAATTAGTAAGATTGACTGTGTACGTGATTAAATCTGAACTTGGATTCCAATAGAGCCCTAGAGTCTTAACAGTCTCCGTGGGATCTAACGACATGTGGGTGTCACGAGAATCATTTTTAAAATTGACAGTGAGTCTGGGATCATTCGATCCCCATTTTCGGAGGTTGAATCCTCC
>NC_046662.1:54471146-54477365 GCF_010883055.1 Belonocnema kinseyi | reverse complement strand
CGAACTCCGTTTCTTGAAAAACGGCTGGGTGACCTACAATTGAAATTTTTCCAGTTCGCAAGAAATGATAAAAGTATTGAGCACCCAGAATCATGTCTATTTAGGCTGGAATGTTAAAATCTGGATCGGCCAAAAAGAGATTCTGTGGGGTTGAAATGGAGTTTCGGTTAATTGGAATTGAAGGCATTGTAGTACCGATCGTTTGAACAATAAAAAGTGACAGATCACATAGTAAATTTGTATAACGAGACTTGATTGTGACATTTGTCGTATGCTTGACTGTGGTGGAGAGATTATCAATTGCTCCAAGAGGAATATCGACTGTGGTTCTTTTTAACCGTAATTTGTTTGCTAAGCGTTCAGTGATAATGTGAGGTTCAGAACCTCCATCTAACATTATGCGGCATGGGTATGAATTCCCTTGACTATCGAGGACATCGACAACGGCCGTGGCTAAAACCACTTGAGAAGGAATCGCGAGCTGGTAACTAGAAACAGGTGCAGAATTTGGGTGTTTTGAATTATCAGGTTGATTTGGTTGTGATGCACTTGGATTTGAATGGTTATCAGATCTGGGATTCTCAAAGTGCAAGAGAGAATTGTGTCTCTTTCCACATTTTCGGCACCCACTCGGTACGCAATTTTTTAAATGATGATTCCCGCGAAGGCAGTTAGGGCATAAAGAAATTCTTTTTGCTGCTTCGTACCGCTCTTTGGGTGACAAGTTCAAAAATTGACTACAAGCGTAAACCCCATTTTCTGCTTTACAAATGTAACATGATATTTTGAAGGCATTGTTATTTGTCTGAGAGCTATTTGAACTCGCGGGCCATGCTGTGGTAGCACCTGTAAAATGAAATTGTGAACGCGAACCCTGACGTGAATTGGTATTGAATTCTGGATCTAAAGCCTTTTGATTTTGTGTTTGATTAATAGCTGCCCTTGTCTCCTCAATTTGGGAGCGGCGCTCTAAGAAATCTAATATGTTTTACAAGGTTGGTAAGTCTTCATTGCTGGTAGATTCTTCCCATTTTTCAATTATGTAATTGTTTAATTTCCCTTTGATCAGGTGGATAATTATGGAATCCCACTTATCTACTTCGACTGATAATGCGCGAAGTGCTCGAATGTGCTTTTGAGTTTTATCGTACAACGCGCGGATTGAAAAGTCTTTGGACATGCACGGCATTTCGAAAAGTGATTTGACAAGACTGTCAATGATGAATTTTTTATTATGATAACGATTTTTTAGGAGATCCCAAGCTACCTTGTAATTTTCGGTTGATGTTTCAAGGGACGAGATTATGTTGGCTGCGTCGCCGGTGACACAGCCCTTTAGATAATGAAATTTTTGTATGGTTGGTAAGTCAGGATCATTGTGGATCATTGAATTAAAATAATCGAAAAAACCTAGCCAAGTGTCGAAACTGCCTGTAAAAGTAGGAATCTTGAGATCGGGATACTTAACCCTTGGAAAGCGACGATTTGAACTTGAAATGTTAGCTTGACCTTGATCGATATTTTCATTAATCTCTAAAGAATCATTTCTTTCATTAGGACCGTGAATTGACTCAGAATTATTTCTTAAACTAGTACCCTCAGACGTGTTGACATTTAACGGAAAACTTGATTGTGTACTTGCAACTGAGCGAGGTACATAAGGTACATAACCACCCCTTTTTATTAATGTTTTAATCCTACCACAAATTAAATAGTACCTATTTTCAAAGTTGATGCGCTCGTCTTCATTTTTCTTTTCTTCCGTTTCATCGTCTTTGATCAACGAGTCTAACTGATTTTGGTTATTTTCAAACTGTTCTAAAATTGGTAAGAACTTCTCATTTAATCTTGTTTCTAAATCTAAGCACTCGATGTCGGTTTCAATGGTAATATAATTTAGTAAGGTCTCGAAGGTAGTTAATTGGCGTTTCAAATTCATGCGCTTTTTCTTTAATGTTGAAATTTTTTCGTTAGACATTTTCACTAATTTATTGGTTTAAATGCAATAGAGATAAAAGAGGTATAAGGGATTTGAAAAGATGTGGATTTTGATGGAAACTCGGTAGCTTACATAACCAACTTACTTGGACTTCTCGGTTAAGGATGCGAAGAAGTATAATTCCTAGTGAAGCTGCTCTTAACTGGATGTTGATGTAAGTTCGTGGGGCTTCAATGCACTGAACCACAATATGAGTTGAAAAAGGTGTTGAAAATTCGAATCCGCTTGGATTTCGAACAAAATTGTGAAGAACTGGAATCGGATACTGCCCGTTTCTCAGAAATGGATGCGATCGCAGGACCTCCTGGATCTCTGAAGTTGTGAAGCTCTCTAGTCCACGGTGCTTCGCTGGACTCGAAAAATGGATTGGAAAATATCTATAATTCTTCTGGATCTTAGATATCAAAGATATGCTGCTTTATCGTTTTCCACGAAATTTCTAGTACCATGGAATATTGGTTGAAAAACATCTAGGATCTTGCTTGATCCACGAAATTGAAAAATAGCTCTAAGTAGAAATATGAGCTTTTGAAATTGAAAATCACTGCTGTGAATTTTAATTCACCGTTCCTGTCACTAGTTACTTTGTGAAATTTGTCTCGATTTAGTCACTGTGTCACTGTATCACTATGTCACTCTTTCACGGTTGCATAAAGGCACAATTGTTAAATGATCACTGCTGTGATCAGAAACACTTTTCACTTGTAAACTGCTGGCACAATGTTTTAACCGTCACGACGCGAATGTGTTTGTCGACCGGTCTGACATATCCGGGCTCGAAGGACCATAAAATGTGGAGTATTGAAAAAAATTGTTTGTTGTTAATGTGAAAGGATTGTGTAAAAAATGATTGTCTGTTTTCCAAATATTAAATTATATTTAAACACACAACAAGAAATACAAAAAGTGTTAGGGAACGGTGATGTAAAATGGTTAGCCGAACACCAACTCAGACGACGAGTTCTGAGCTCGGTACTGGTGAAAATTATAATGTATGAATTTTTTTTGAAAAAAATGAATCGCAGACAGGGTAGAGGCCGATGTTGCAGAGTGCAGTACATTTTTGGTAGGGGTAGCTGAGTTGCTTTTATTGGACAGTGAAATTCGAAGAGGGAAAATATCGGCGACACCCACTAAGGGCGAAATTTAGGAAGGGTCAGTCATGCCTGACAAGAGCGCACGTGATAAAGATAACCATCAATCAGCAAGATGGTTTATGAGTTGAACCCTTGGAAAATTTCTAAAAAAACCCTAGAAAAAGTTTAGGATAAAACGTGCGGAGTAGAGTATTTTTGGACTTAAGGCAGTAAAGACAGTCATTTAATTTTACAATTCTATTTTCAAGACATGTCGAAATCTGAAGAATATTGTTCGCGAAGGTTAAGATCTTAAAGGAACCGTAGAATTTAAAAGATGAAAGGATTTACAATTTCTTTTTGAAAGTAATAAACTAATAAAAATGTGAAACGAAAACGTGCTATGCTAGGTTACAAAAATGCAGATGTTTCGCTACGTGAGAAAATTCGGTAGTAAACTATTTAGAAACTATCTGTATAAGAAGAGCGAGATGAAATTAAAATGTATGAACATGGGACTCAACAATCGGTAAACAATTAAATTTCTAATTTCCCTTCCAGAATTTCTATTATTTACAAACAAAATACTTTTTATTTAGCGCATGTCATTAATACTAATCGTATCTGCATTTCTTTTCTAGGATCCCGTCAATCGAGAAGCAACATGTCGTGACATTCAATAATTACTATCCTATTAATATTATCCGTCAAGCAAGCGATACAAACAGTACACCCGTTATATATCAGAACAGAATTCGAAAATACAACAGGGCTCTATTTTGAATCTTTAACGAAAATTTATTTTCTTTCAAACGAAAACTATTTATTATCATCCTTAAAAAAATTCAGATATATACAAAATTAAGAATCTTCTAATTGAAACATACCTCAGAATATCTCCATATTGCAAAAACACAATACCAACAAATTCATGCGTTCGAAGTTACGATGATGTAACATATCAATTCGGTAAAAATAAATTAGATTCAATCATCAATAAATTAGAATTTCAACTTAAGAATACAGAAAGTATAACAAACAAAGACTACAGCAAAGATAATCCAATCAATCTTTTTAAATCAATCGTTAACAAACAAAAAATGACTAGAGTTACCAGCCTCAAATGGTCAGAGCAAAGCATTTATATTTACCAAATCTATTTTAAATTATTATACAAAATATCACGGAAAATTTTAAGAAAATACTAACATCAGACGATTGGAATACTTTTGCTTATGACAAAGACATACAAAAATACCATGCAATGGTTGCTCAATGGCTGATAGAATTGCATGAAACCTTTAATCTATTTTCAAACACTTTAGAAAAGGTAGTAGAAGTATTAAACTAAAGTGAAAATAGTTTATGGCACTTTTTACGCTTTTCTGAATCCTCAATACAATTTTTTTCCCAACCCAAAAACATAACCTCAAACCCTAAATCCATTTTTAAAATTCAGACATATGTTTATAGAAGATCAATTAGTCTTCATTTTAATCAGTCCAAATATTTCTGAAAATGAATTTAAAATCTATAAAATACACGAATCCCCTATCAAACATCAATTTAATATCAACTATACAGCAACAATTTACAATAAATCTCAAAAATCATTTCTAGCCCTTTCAAAAAATAAAGATAGCTACTTTACAGCTCAAGAAAGTTTTTTTCGAAACTTTCGATGAAACACTAGATTGAAAAGTCTGCCGCTCTAGACCCTCATTCCTAAGCGTTATGGATAATCCACCTTGCGGGACGGCTTTACTCACAATGTCAATCCCAAACAAATGTCAATATTACATCAATTTCAGTAACTATCCATTGTTAACACCTTTAAAATCTCATTACGGGTGGTTATTTTCAACTACAAATCCCAAGAACTACAAATAACTTGCAAAAATAATTCTTAATTATCCATTACCTTGTATGACACGGGAATTTTACAATTACACAAGGATTGTAAAATAGCAAAATACGATTTTCCCCAACAAATTAACAATATAAAGATACTAGACAAAAAAAATTCCAACTCCTTGCAAAAAAATTTCTTTATATCAGATTTCTTCATTTTTATCATTTCTTCCAGAAACAAAAAATTCCATTTTAAACCAAATTTTTCTCGGAAAGAAGGAAAAAATAGACCTTGCATTATCAAACTTCAAACACCAAGTAACAATTATTGAATATATAAATCAAGAATTAATTTCATTCACAAAATCTAAAGAAAATTGTTTTTATGACAATATAATAAAAAGCTTTTATGCAGTTATAATTTTTACGTTTCTTATTATTCTCATATTAATCATAATTATAGCTAGAATTTACAAATATTACATACTATTAAGAACAATTACTAGGCAAAGTGTGAATCAAAAACTGCACATTTTTAAAAACAAAAAATTTGAAACAGAAACACCGGGTTTCTCAGGCGTTTCTGAAAGTGCCGTGTGAAATACATTTTCATAATTAAGAAATAAAATAGAAAAGGGAAACTATAATATACCTAAGAATAACCCATTAAGAAAATCATAATAAACTAAAGCATTTATTCTTTAAATAAACAGAAGGTGTCTTACGAATTAATGTAAATCACTTCAAGCATACAAATAATCAACATATAGAACCGTATGCATGAACAACTCGTTAAAATTTTAATTATAAATAAATAGACCCAATTAATTTTTTTCAACAAAAATAAATAACTTAATTTCATAATTACAAAAAAATTAAAAATATAAGAAATTATCATTTTTTTCAATTTTAATTCACTATACTTATTTGTTAAATAAATGCATAGAAATAATTTAATTTAAAAAATCTTTTTTAACTATGTTATAAAATAAAAAAAATTAAAAATAAAAAAAAAATATACAAAAAAATTTATAAATAAATAAATAAATAATATTGCTGTATTATCTATATTAATTTAACAATATAAAAAATTATTTGATCTAAATTATGATTAATTATAATAAACCATGTTTAATCATAATTATATAATATAATAATATAATAATAATAGTAATAATTATATACAAAAGTTGGTTTGAATTTCTCTTTTAATTAACACAAATTTTTGTGTAATAACTATAATTTGAAACACGTCCTCAAACAACACAGGATCACAAAACGATTCATAGCACT
>NC_046662.1:54465910-54471046 GCF_010883055.1 Belonocnema kinseyi | reverse complement strand
AATAGTATCACAAATGTGTCGAAGATAAACAATGTAACGGAACAAAGACAAGGATATAAAAAAAATTCCAATTATGTATCTTAAAACACATCGTAAATAGTATAAAAGAAAAATTTAAAGTTCCGCATTAATTAGATCCATATCTAGTGAAAATAAGCAAATAAAAAGTATAAATGGGTTTTAAATTAAGTTAAAACAATTATAAAAACAATTATGATCAAAATCAGATAAAAAAAAACATACATATATTTTCAAAACAATCTAATAAATAAATATGTTTACACAAGTTTCTAATAGTCTAAAATTTTTTCATCTTCATAAACTTTTTATATAAAATACAGTACTTGTAAATATATATTTTCCATTACTCTTTTAATTCTAATTAAAAAAAATTTATGTTTATCTCATAGTCAATTTATTTAACTAATCAATTTTACTTTGTAATATTAAATTTCTTTTTGGAAATCTATGTATGTTTCAGCAAAATGAAACCAGCAAATGCAAGGATAAACCCAAGCGAATCTGTCAGCCCCGTACAGACACTCAGCGAAATTAGTATAGAATATAATTTCTCAAAACCTAATTACGAAGTAACTATATTGAATCCGAAAACACCATCTCAAGTATTCATAGTGACATGTCAAACCAACAAATTAGAAGAAAAATATGTTAAAACTGGCGAAGCCAACGTTTCAAAGAAAAAAGCAAAGCATAACGCTGCCCGAGAAATTTTAAGAACATTATCTGATACATATCATTTCAGCGAGGAACAATTCCCACCGAACAATAATATTCAAAATATACAAGAAATGTACTTCAAAAAGATAAAATTGTATAAATGGACATCCGCATGCGAGCGGTGTTATGAAAGAGGTCATCATGCGATAAATTGTTCGCGTCCTATAAGAAATGTTCACTATGAAAATAACTAAAAAACATGATGTTGAAAATAATTTCAAAATCGCACAATTACATATTGTCACAATGAAACAACCATAGAGATAAATTTTATATATCATCCTAACCGGCGGAAATGTATTTTTCGCAAAAGCTTTATCCGATTTTACGATCGCGCATTATAATAGAGCAGGAGGAAGAAGCCGAAGGACTTGCAGTTTTATCACATCTATTCTATGTAAATCGAAAAACCTTCTTGCATTATATATACACGAAAGAACACGCGAGGCCCATCTACTATGGTCCAATTGGTGAAAAGGCCATAAACGTCATAATGATATGTGGTCTTCGACTAACCCTCAATAGAATGCATTGCAATGATCAGCGCGTGGCCTCCCACCTACGCAACATTCCAAGATCTGTGTCATCATGCCATAAATCAATGTCAGAAAATGGTCCACCAAGGGACTATTTTTTCATCCCCTGATCAGATTTGTGCCTATATATACCCACTTGCTTTCTAATTTTAAACAAAATTAGAATCAAAAAAGGAGGAAGTAGGGTAAGTTTAGCTATAATTATTTTATAGCAGGGTAAGTGCCTCTCATCTGAGATGTACACTACGATAAGAAATTATGCTAAAAAAAGGTTTTTAAAAGTCGTATTTGCCATGAATGCGACATAAAACTGATTTATTAATTTTAATCAGTGGGCTTTTACTATAAATCAGCTTAGCTATATTTGACTGTTCAATTAAGACAAGTTAATTGAAACCAAACATTTCAAACGGCTTAAAATTAATGCAAACATTTAAGATTCTTTTTTAAAAAATCAAGCAAAGTGTTAAAACCTACTAAATTCGAATATTCATACTGAAATTTTGGTGCGAATAATAAAACATTTTCTTTTGAATTATTATTTTAATTTAAAATTAGATTAAAGCATTAAAAATTCTATGTCTTAAATATTAAACCTAATTGCGAACCTAGTTTAAAATTTAAAGATTAATTTAAATCAAAATTTTGGTGCAAATAGCACCAAAATTTCAGTTCAAATAATTGAATTTGATAGGTTCAAACACTTTGTTTAATTTATTTGAAATAATTTTAAATCTTTAAAAAACTTCTCAATATTCCGTAAAATCACTAAAATATTTGTCAACAAATAATAAGTGTTAAATTGTTATTTATACATAAAAATGCAACAATCACAGTTAAATATATATATATTTAAAATAATAAAATAAAATTGTAACGAGTAGAATTTGAAAATCCTTCAAAATTTTAACTATTTAAGGATTTTTATGTCAAAGAATTCACATTCAAATATTTTACTTTTAAATTGTCGGTTTCAGTTTACTTTTCTTCAATGAACCGTCAAATATTGCTAAGCTTTAACTAATTTTCCATTTTCTTGATTAAAAATATTAAAATTGAATGGATTAAAAATGGAACATTGTGGACTGAAACAATATTAAAAATGTAATACAAGCTTTTAATTATGAATATATAATTATTATAAAGTTATTTTTTAATTGAAAATAGTTTATGAGGTTTCAATCAGACGTTTACATTTTTTAAATGACTAAGACTTTCGAAATTAACAGTTTCATTTTTAACTTTAAAATCTTTGAAATACTATGATTTCAGAGTAAAATTGCTGCAATATTGTACCTTTTAAAAATCGTATTTATTTCCATATATGAACACGTCGTTTTTTGGTAAAAATGAGCAGATTATAAGCCATATATAAAAGTAAAGAATACTATAAAATATTAGGACAACAATTTTTTTACATTAAATGGTATACTTAAATTAAGAATAAGTGAAAACTAAACAAATTAAAAAGCTAAAATTTTTCTTCATATACATTTTTTCACACACTGCTGGCACAAGGGGTGTTCAACACCCCACGCTTTTTACAGGTCAACTTTGGACTGCTGCCGATCCAACACTAACACTTGGCGATCTATGATAAAATACTTTCCTGCTAGTTACTAATCCTAATAAATTCCCGATGGGTGCAAATTATTAATTTTTCTGAGTTTAGTATACTTAATTGAAGCGCAAACTTTTTTTGGTTATCTGACACCCCAGGTGACATTTAAGGGTTAATCAATTACCCATCCTTAAATTGTGTCTTTTCACAATTCTCGAGAGTGATTTTTACGAGTCTCTAAAAACAAACTCGTGGAGAGGGTGTTGAATTTTGAATTTCCTTATTTTTATTTTCATTTTTTATTCTCAGGATTCTCAGAATGTCATGCTGTAAATGCCCCACCAAAAGAATACAGAACTGATGAAGCATTATCAACATTTTTTGGTATAAAAGCTGATGCTATGAAAAAACCATGTAATAAAGGTGGTAAAGGCTACCAAGATAAGCTGGACAACGCATCAGATAAACTTGGAAAACTTCAAAGTACTTTAGTATCAGGCCATGAACCGGCATTTAATGATTACGAGTTCCCGAAAGCTGTTATCACAGAAGCACTACCATGCGCTTCGAGTGATGAATTTAACAACACTCTTAATTACTATAAGAATCAATGGTAAGTTTGTTTAATCTTTTATATAAAAAACGCATGCAATTTTTCAGATAAAATTTCTCCGCGCGTCACTACTATCCCATCACTCACTTCCTCACGCTAACTACCTTCCAGTCCCGTACCCAAACATCTCCTCAAATACTGCCCACACCTAAACTTTTACTCCACGTACAAGTGACTTACCACTTCTCTTCTACTTCACCTGCCCTACACCACTTCCTATAACTTACTAGCCCTTCCCCAAAACACCATTACTGCATAGAGCTGACTTCTCCAAATCTTTATTCCTTCCTATACATTTATTATCATACTTTCTCCTCGCACAAACTAAGATCCGATTCAATTAATCTCCTGGTTTCCTTTTCCTCTCTACTACAACTGATCCTTGCCAATTAACTTACTACGCTCTTCCTAATCCCCAAAAACTAAATTCCTTTGCGTACTGCTTCCCCACTTTCTCGCATATCCTCCTACACCCCAGTATCATTTCCTCTACTCACTCTCCTTTTGCTCTTTTCTCTTCCAATGTTCTTCACATACTATCCCTAATACTCATACCCTAGTTCCTCAATCTTCACTTCTATATTCCTTCTACAATTCCTCCCATCTGATACTGCCTCTCCCCTGACTTTCTCTTCAATCTAACACTTCTCTGCGACTACAGTCCTTCACAGACCACCTCACAATTCCTCGTGGTTCCCCTTTGCCCACCACTGTCTTATAGCTATTCCTCCAATAAGCCTACCAACGCGAACACTCCTTCTCTACTACCCAACCACTACATTCCTTCGCAGACTTTCCCATACCTGGTTCCCTCAACTATCGATCAATGAACTTTTCCATACGCTCCTGTTTTTCCTTCTCATTTCTTTTCCTACTGCCCCTCCCTAGGGGGGACTGGGGTAAGAGCGTCACACAGTGAGGGAAAAACAACGTTCGTGGACAAATTGATTTTCAGAAGACAATTATTATCCGATTTTAACTTTCTTTTAATAAAAATAATAAAATTTTGCATCGATCTCTCATGGCCGATTTGTGTATTTTTGTATATTTAATAAGAAACATGATAAAAAATTGCCTTTTGAAATATACGGGTTTAAACAAAAATGATTCAATTCAATCAAAAATACCTATAAAACTGAAAACAACTATACAACAATGATGTCCAATAGCAAGGCAAATGCTATTAAATGTAGTCTATTTGTTATAAACAAACAAGTGTATTTAAAATAATCCATATCAGGTATTTTTCATACAGCAATTAATGTTTTTTCTATGAAAACCATCATATATTACTACTCATATATTACTAATTTTTTAAACTACCTTAATTAACAAATGCGCTATTTAATGAAAATCAACAATTTGTAATGGTGAAAAGCAATGGTTTAAACAAATTTTTATCATTTCATGTATTTATAAATAAAAAACCGCCTTTTTCACGTAATTAAGGGCCAATTATTTAGCAATATTTTTTTCTATAAAGTATAACAATGAATACTTGGATAGCGAAAATTAATTAACAAATGTACGAGGGTAGTTCAATAAGTCCTTAGAATGAAGTATAAAAACAATTTTTTTTGGGTAAATTTTTTTTATTTTTCAACATAATCTCCTTTGAGCTCTATACACTTGGTCAATCGCTTTTCAAGTTTTTTTAATCCTTCAGAAAAGTGCGTTTTCGGAAGTTC
>NC_046662.1:54445658-54465810 GCF_010883055.1 Belonocnema kinseyi | reverse complement strand
ACTGCACCATATATCTAGTCGGGAGTGGTGCTGACTGAAAACAGATGATTTGGAGCGATTCGCGCGCCATATGTTGGTCATTCTAAGGACTTATTGAACTACACTCGTATTACTTGGCTCTTTTGCAGCATTTAACTTGTTCTTTTGTGCTTTATGAACTGTTAATAATACACTTTTTCAAAACTTTGTTGGATAGTTCGATAACGATTCACTATTTTTATTTTGATTAACAATGATTGAACAAATTTTTCTCGGCTAATGTATTAGTTAAATAAAATCTCTTTAAGTCTGAAATCTAATTAAATTGTTAATTAAAATAAAAATAGTGGATTGTTATCAATCTATTAAAAAAAGTTGAAAGGTGTTTTATAATGTGTTGAGTACATCAAAAAACAAGTTTAAATGACTAACGGTAGACAAATAATTCATTTGTTAATTAGTTTTAGTTAAAAAATTTTAAAATGTTATCAATTCATAGCAAAAAACATTGCTAAATAACTAGTTGTTAATCACTTGAAAATAACACTATATTATTTATAAATGCATGGAATAATTAAAATTAGTTTAAACAATAGATGTTAAGGTATTAAGCCAGTTTAAACAATTATTAATTTTAATCTGGTGTCCAAATATTCTGATTATATTGTAAATAAGGCTTTAGAAATTCTTTATATTAATGTAGCAATAATATTTAAGTATAAAAGTATTTAAACATTTTCCCATGTAAAATGCATGGGGAAAATCACTTTTTGGAGTTTTTGGAATAACTTTTTGGGCTTTGAAAAAATGCAACGGGAAAGTATAGAAGCCTGTTGAAAATTGAAATTATTAATATTGGTCTAGTGGAATATTTATCACTATGATTGTATGAATAATTTTTTATTATTTATACAACTGGAATTTCTTTAATTAATTTTTTTAGAACATATATATAATTTATTATAAATATTACTCTTGTGGAATATTTAAAAACATTGTTTCATTCATTTTTAATTGTTTGGTCACATGTAATTTGTGTAAATAATTTCTTTTGAAATGTTTTTTAAAATAAAAATTATTAATTTTGGTCTAGTGCACTATTTATCAGTAATAATTAATAACTGATTTATAATTAATTGAATAATAATTCAGTTGTCAGTAATATTTAAAAAATCATTTTTATAAAAAAAAAATGTTAATAAAATTACACAAACAATATTGATAACTATCTCACTTCGTAAACATTAATAACTATTAATAAATAAATTATTGAAATAAAGTCTATCTGTTTAAATAATTTAAAATTGATAAACTAACGTTGATAAATGTTCCAATAGACCAATGGTAATAATTTTTAAGAAAATAAATTAATTTTTGTAACAAAATTGTTTAAACAAATTCAATTTGATAGAATAATAAAAAGTTATGAATCATTGTTAATAAATATTCCACTAGACCAATATTTATAAATTTAAGTGAAAAAAGACCTTTCGCTGATGATATAACAAAATAATTTAAAATAATTACTTGTTCCATTAACACCTAGCTCAAAATTGACGTTATTTTGTTGGATTAAGGTTCTTATTTTGATCTCTCTTATAGTTTAATGGAAAAGCACCTGATCGGAAATCAGAAGTTCTTTGGTTTGATTCCCTGTTAACCGAAAGATTTTTGTTTTTAAGAAAAATATTTTATTTGAAATTTAAGAGCCAATGAATATATTTATCTGTGATCGAAATCAACTTTATTTCTTAGTTGAGAATTCAATTAGTTTGTTAACAGTTTCTCTTTCGTGAATGATTTAAACTTTTTTCCTGGAAAATTAAAATCTTTTTTAATTGACCTACCCATTATTTATTGAATTTATTATATTAATATTGAGTTTTCATCCTAAATCGAAATACGTCACGCGCGGATAGCGCGCAAATGATTCTGATATTGAAATTGAATGCCGTTTGATTTCCAGACCGAAGCAGGACCCTCCCCCAAAACATTGATGCGGATCCAGAGAACTAAAGGACAATACACATATGAGGACTTCTGATCATTCTACAATCTAGTTCTAATCCTATAATCTTATCTTATAATCTAATTTTTTTAATTGCTCGCTCACCTCTAGATCACAGTCCAACTTAAGTTTCCTATATTATAAACGCATTTCTTTTGCGATTTTTGTGTTGTGCTATAAAAAATAAACATTAAAAAAAGTACAAAAAGATTTAAGTAGAATACTAGTACATACATTGTAAAGCCAGGCGCAGTTATTGGAGTGTCAAATTAGTAAAGTTTTTTCTTTGAGAAATATTGTAAATTTAATGTTCTGTCCTGTCATAAACATAATATGTAGTGTTTCATAAAAGTTATTATATCTCAACCTGTTATTTCCTGTTACAAAAAAATTTTTTTTTCCACAATTCTAATTAGAATCACCTTTTTCGTAAAGATTAACAACAGGGCTAGATGAAAATTCATGTAATTTTTGTAATTTTGTAATGTCCTTTGTCCTAATCATTGGAAAAAATGCATCTAAAATTAATTAATATGATTGTAATAGACATATTTATAAACAATATGCTAGATGTGCAATTTCTAAATACTAAAGACCTTTTTTCACTAAAATTATCTGAAAATAAATAAACATAGTTAATAAAACTGGATGTGAGACATCACGTCAGAATGTTTGCAATTTTCAGTAACAATATCTATAAAAAATGTTTTACACTGCGCGTTTCTCGTAAGAAAATAATAATGTTCTTTATAATTCATATTAAAATGACCTTATTCTTGATCACCACTATACAAAGTTAATCAAAAGTTCTTCAAATGACTATTATGAACATTTTTATAAACAAAAACGAATATTGTTCATTTTAAATACAAAAGATAATCTTATTTTTAGTGAATACTAAGGTAAGACAAAAATAGGTATGAAGCATTGAATAAAAATGTTCTTAATCTACACTGAAACTTTGCATAAACAAATATAACAATCAGCAGTTTTCCTTTAGAAAAGAAATTACAATAAAAAAAATGATTTTTAAAATTTCCTATATTTCCTAATTATTTAAGATAATTAATCTAAAATTCAATTACATAATTGTTATAAATATTGATGTATGCAAAAAAAAATTATCCGAAAAAAAATCCCGTATTAAATAAATTTCCGACAATACAAAGTTTCAGAAACAACATTACCGACATCGGAAATTCTTTGCGTGATTAAGTTTTGGAGTCCGAACAATTAATAATTCTTGTATTATAAAATAATAAATAGAATAAAATACTTGTAATTAATCTTAGTGCATTATGTAGCAGTGAAATTTTTCCCCCTTGACGCATACGATATTTTCCATAACATAGCAGAAAACTAATTTTCATAATCTTTGAAATGCAGAAAAGGAAAAATTTCATTAAAACAAAAAGATAAAAATTAGTTCGAATTAATAATTTATTTGAATTGCAAGAAAAAATTTATATGCTTTTTGTTCTCGTTGCCTTGTTAGTTAGTGCCTTTAGATGAATATTATTAAATGTTTTCCAACAATAAGGAAAAGAATATATAAATTACGTTTTCCATGTTTAAGGAAATTAAATTGTTGAAACTAATAAATCAGTTTTGTAGGAGAGAACATTCAAATACTTGCAAATCATTTTTTTTTTATTGCGTCTGATTTATTCTTGACAAAAATTCATTTTTAACTCAAACGAAATATTGCATCAAATACCTAAATTTTCTACTGCAAAAGGGTGATTTTATAATAAAAATTAAAAGGTGAAATTTTCGGTTCAATATATCATTTCCAATTTAAAAACCGAATCTTCAACCAATTAGTTGCATTTTCAACCAAAGAGATGAATTGAATCATGCAATGATGAATTAGCATAAACTGCGATAATTTTCAACTAATTATATTTTTTGGTAGAAAATGAAATTGAATTATTTTATTTTAAATTAACTTTTTTATTAAAAATTCATTTACACCTAATATTGATGAAAAGCATTTATTACAATTTTGTAACTCACGTTAATGATAATCATATACTTTAAATAATGAACTTTGCATTTCTACACCACAATTTTTATCAATCAGTTTAGCAAAATTTTTAAACGCGCATTATAATAATCAATGACCTTATAGGTAGAAAAAAAAACATGTAATAAGCTTTTGCCACTTGGTAAACACTTCCCTGACAATCTTGGTTAAGTCTCCACAATATTAGTTTATGCGTTCAACGTCATAACATTTTTAGTAAAAACTGGACTTTTCACATTAAAGTTTATGAAAGACATTAATATTTTTTAAAAAATGAAACTATTAATTATTATATTTCAAATTACATTAAAATTAATGATATGTTGTTTTAAAAATAACACTTTCAACAAATAAATACTTGCAAACTTATCATATGGGGTGAAGGGGTTGTAAAAAATGTGATTTTTGGTGGTAGATGGAGGGTGAAGGTTTCATAACTGTTTTACAGAAAAATAGTCTTCTGACTTAAAAGTTTAAAAAGCGAGACAGTTTTTTTATTTACTAACTGACAATTTTTTATTTGTGTAAAATTTTTCTTTCTAGTTGAAAAATTCATAATTTTAGTTAAAAATTCATCTTTGGTAAAAAAATTCACTATTTTTTTGAAAATTCTTTTTTTTTCGGAAATGAATAAATTTTTTGTGTGACAAAGTGACTTCGCTACTTTTTGTTTCAATTCGAATCTCTTATAGAAAATTAATCTTTATGACTGAAAATTCGTTTCCTTATTTTTACAATGCATCTCTTGGCAGCATCTGCATTCGTTTAAATTTCAAATATTACATTTTCTATCGAAAGTCCATATTTGCAGGTTAAAAATTCAACTTCTTTCTTGAAAATTTACATACTGGTTCGATAATTCAACTCTGGCTAAAAATTTAAATATTTTGTTTAAAATCTTTTCTATTTGTTTTAAGATGTCCACCACTACGTTTTCATTGAGAATTATTATTTCTTAATGCAACCCTTTTGGTTAAAGAGTAATCTTTTTTGTTTGAAAATATGGCCATTCAGTTAAAATTTTAAATAAGTAGATAAATTTTCAATCAAAAACTAAAAAATATGATTATTTTAAAACAACAACAGCTGTATTGAAAAAAATGCATTTCAAGAAAATTAAAAAATTTTTAACCAGGGATAAATTTTTAACTAATATAATTAATCTTTAACCAAAAAAAACTAGTTTGTAAAAGGTTCAACCTTAAAACAATTAGAGAATAGTGCAACAAAAAGATTAATTTTTAACCAAAGAAAGAAAGAATTTTCAACAAAAGAATTAAATTTTCAACTAAAATGATGAATCTTCAACCCAAAAAATATCTATTTTTACTCAATTAGTTTGACATTTAACCCAGTAGCCAAATGCAAACAAAAAAGACAAATTTTAAGCAAAATAGTTGAGTCATCAACAAAGGAGCTTCAACAAAAGATAATCATTTCTCTTTTAGAGGTCTATCAAGCTAGCACCTCCACAAACGAAATTCCCAAATTTCTTCATGTCAGAATTTTGGGCTTTTTTTGGACTGTATTGCCGATTTTTGGGCTCCGCTATTTTTTGTGAAAATTCAAATTTTAAGTGGAGGTGCTGATTTGAATCAAGCCAGCACCTCCACAACATAAAAATTGAAAGAAAAGAAAATTGAACACGTCAGAATTTTGGGATTTTTTTGGGCTCTTAAACGCACAAACAACCAATCTCCAAAAACTATCCCTATAAAATATAAAACCACCCCCTATGTAAAAAATCAAATTCAGAAAACAAAGAACACCAGAATTTGGGGCTTATTATGGGCTCTAAAATGCATGGAAAAAAACTACCTCTATTTTCAAAAGCACCCCCTTGCAAAAAATAAAATTTGCAAAATCAAAAATGCACTAGATTTTTGGCTCATTTTAGAGTGTCAAATGCACTTAACATCATATTACAAAAACCACCCCTGTGTAAAAAACGTCAACCTAATAATAAAAACTTAAACCTTGATGTTGGCATTTTTGAACAGCCCAAAAATCAGAGATTCTACTGACATTAGAAAATTCTCGAAAATATTATTTTTTGACAAAGTCGTATGAACGTGGTAGAGAAGGGTTGATTTTATAAGTTAAGGGATGAAGCCCAAAAATCAGAATGGATATTTTTGAGCAGCCCAAAAATCAGAGATTCTACTGACACTCGAAAATTCTCAAAAAAATTATTTTTTGACAAAATCGTATAAACGGGGTAGAGAAGAGTTGATTTTATACGTTAAGTGTTAAAGCCCAAAAGTCGGAGTGGATATTTTCGAGGAGCCCAAAAATCAGAGACAACATTAACACTAAAAAATTCTCAAAAATGTTATATTTTGACAAATTCGTATATGCGTGGTAGAGAAGGGTTGATTTTATACGGTAAGGGTTAAAGCCCAAAAATTAGAGTGTGTATTTTCAAAGAGCCCAAAAATCAAAGAGTACATTGTCACTAGAAAATTCTCAAAAATATTATTTCTTGACAAAGTCATATATAAATGGTTATGTATACATTAATATTTATGAGAATTTTTTATGGTTAATGTAGTCTATGATTTTTTGGCTCCTCGAAAATATCCACACCGATTTTTGGGCTTCAACCCTTAAGTTATGAAATCAATCCTTCTCTACCATGTATATATGACTTTGTCAAAAATTAATGTTTTTGCGAATTTTCCAGTGTCAGTAGAATCTCTGATTTTTGGGCTCCTCGAAAATAACTACTCTGATCTTTGGGCTTCAACCCTTAACGTATAAAATCGACCTTTCTCTACAACATACATATGACTTTGTCGAAAAATAATATTTTTGAGAATTTTCCAGTGTCAGTAGAGTCTCTGATTTTTGTGCTCATTGAAAATACGCACTCTGATTTTTGGGCTTCAACCCTTTACGTATAAAATAAACCCTTCTCGACCACGTATATATGACTTTGTCAAAAAATAATATTTTTGAGAATTTTCTAGTGTCAATGTGCTCTCTGATTCTTGGGATCCTCGACAATACCCATTCTGATTTTTGGGCTTCAACCCTTAACTTATAAAATCAACCCTTCTCTACCATGTATATATGACTTTGTCAAGAAATAATATTTTTGAGAATTTTCTATGTCAATGTATTCTTGGATGTTTGGGCTCCTCGTAAATACCCACTCTGATTTTTGGGCCTTAACCCTTAACGTACAAAATCAACCCTTCTCTACCATGTATATATGACTTTGTCAAAAAATAATTTTTTTGAGAATTTTCTAGTGTTAAAGTAGTGTCTAATTTTTGGGCTCCTCGAAAATATCCACTCTGATTTTTGGGTTTCAAACCTTAACGTATAAAATCAACCCTTCTTTACTACGTATGGTATATGACTTTGTCAAAAAATAATATTTTTGAGAATTTTCTAGTGTGAATGTATTCTTTGATTTTTGGGTTCCTCTAAAATATCGACTCCAATTTTTGGGCTTCAACCCTTAATTTATAAAATCAACCCTTCTCTTCTATGTATATATGACTGTCAAAAATTAATATTTTTGAGAATTTTCCAGTGTCAGTAGGGCTTATGATTATTGGGCTTCTTAAAAATACCTACTCCGATATTTGGTCCCCTACACTTGACGTTAAAAAACAGTCCCTTTTTAACAATCAAATATAATTTTGTGTAAACCAATCTTTTTCGGAATATTAAAGTGTTACTATAGTCTCTGATATTTTTCGAATTTTACGGTTTAAATGGACTCTCTGATGTTTGGGCTGTTCAAAAATGCCAGCATCAAGGTTTAAGTTTTTATTATTAGGTTGACGTTTTTTTTACACAGGGGTGGTTTTCGTAATATAATGTTAAGTGCATTTGAGACTTTAAAACGAGCCAAAAATCTAGTGCATTTTGGATTTTGAAAATTTTATTTTTTGCGAGGGGGTGGTTTTCGAAAATGGGGGTAATTTTTTTTATTTTTTGTTCATGCATTTTGGAGCCCAAAATAAGCCAAAAATTCTGGTCTTCTTTGTTTTTTCCGAATTTGATTTTTTACATTGGGGGTGGTTTTATATTTTGTAGGGGTGGTTTTTGTAAATTGGTTGTTGGTGCGTTTAAGAGCCCAAAAAACGCCAAAAATTCTGACGTGTTCGATTTTTTTTCTTTTAATTTTTATATAGTGGAGGTGCTGGCTTGATTCAAGTCCGCCCCTCCACTCAAAATTTGAATTTTCACAAAAAGTAGCGGAGCCCAAAAATCGGCAATACAGCCCAAAAAAAGCCCAAAAAAGGCCCAAAATTCTGACATTAAGAAATTTGGGAATTTCGTTTGTGGAGGTGCTAGCTTGATAGACCTCTCTTTTAGGCTTTGTTTGTAGTTTGCGTCATTTTGTTTAAAATTTACATGTCGTTTTGTGAAATTTCAAGCCATTCTAAAACTTTCTGAATCAGAAATGATGAGAACGTAAAAAATTATCATAAATTTGTATCTCTGTTCTGGGCCAACTACTTTTTTCTATAAATTTGTTTGAGTAAGAGCAAGACTACGCTCCTTGTCAAAAAGTAATTCGCAACAAATTCTTAGCTCTTTTTTGATTAAAAAATTATTTTTAATTTTTTTTTTCGTACTTTGTGTCAATTTTCTATAAATTTCTTTTTGACATTCAATTTTACCTTTCAAGAATTAAATAAAAAGTACGCATCCTATCAAAAAGAGATTATTAACAAATTTGTAGATCTTTTTTGGAGTCACAATTTCTGTTAATCCATCTTTATTTGCATCCTCCATAGTTTGACCACAAAATTGAACTTTGATTTTTGATTATTTTTTGTGCCTTGCTCCTGTCCATTTCCCATGCTTAGGACGAGCTAACCACAAATGAATATTCTGATGAACATCAGTGTCAGACAAAATGAGCTTGCATTAAAAATGAAAATCTCAGGTTTGCCAATAGCCGACACGTCTCTAAATGGTAAGTTCACTACCTGGATGCACTGTGTTTCACACCAGGTAGTTTAGCACGTATTCTAAGAGAAATTGTTCAAAATTAAGATAGTTCCAACAGCCAAAATTACTAGAAATTGTGAGACGACCATTCGGGTGCACCAGGTCGAGCACCAGGTAGCTAATTACGTAATCTACGACAACTTTTTTGAAATTTATATTTTTTGAATAATTAAAACAATTCCAAATGGTGAGTCGACGACCCGGATGCACCAGGTCGCGCCCCATGTTCGTAACATGTATTTAACGAGAACTCTTTCAAAGTTTAGATTGTTATTTTTATTACTTTTGGCTGTTGGAATAATCTAAATTTTAAAAAAGTTCTCGCAGAATACGTGCTAAACTACCTGAGGTGCGACCTGGTTCACCCGGGTCACCGACTCACCATTTGGAATTGTTTTATTATTCACAAAATTTAAATCTTGAGACAGTTCTCCTAGAATGCGTATTATACTACTTGATGCTTTATCTGGTGCAATCTAATTTTTGAAAAAGTTCTCGTAGAATACGTGCTAAGCTACCTGGGGAGCGATCTGGTACACCCGGGTCGTCGGCTGACAATTTTTAGTAATTGTGGCTGTTCAAACAATCTAAATTTTGAAAAAATTCTCGTAGAATACGTGCGAAGCTACCTACTGCGTGACTAGATTCATACGGATTATCGACTCACTAATGGTAGTTATTTTGGCAATTGGCACAATTGCAATTCTGAAAAATTTCTATGAAGAAAATGGCAGGATTTCACTAGGCAGAAGTTTAAAATTATTGTTACTTTTGCTACATCACTACATATTTCCAACTCCTCGTTAAACATGATCATTACGATATATCGTGACAGACCCATATTTGAGAAACCATATTAAATAAAGTAAAAATAATTTTTACTTTCTGCCTCATCAAATCGCTTAAGTTATCGTGGAAATAAAAAATTCTAATAGTTACTCTCCAAACAAAATATTTTTCTAGCCAAAATAGAGGTGACAGGTGACGCCCTTAATCTGCAATCCAAACAAAATTGTTCAATAGAAAGAAACTGGTCACACCAATTTTTTTTAATACTTTAGCTTTTTGAATTTTTATCAAAAATAGAGGGTTAATAAACTCTTACTTTCCATTGGAAACTAAAAAGAGTGCGCTAAAGATCGATTTGATCCGTTCATTTTAACGATAGTTATCGTGTTTACGGACGGACAGACGGATGCACAGGTAGACAGACGCCATCGTGAAAACTTTATTTTCGGATTCAGCTCATCTGAAAACGTAAAGATCCATTGAAAAACTGTGGTATCAAATTTTGGACAATTCTAATACTTTTTCAATTATAAATTATGAAAATGTAATAAGTTCCCTCATATAAATATTTTCAAATTTTTTATAAACAAAAACATATATTTCTCATTTTTGAATACATAAACCTCATTTATCTCTGAAGTTGATTGAAAATGCATATGAATTATATAATAATTGTATAATTATATAATTAATTATTATTCGCATTTTACCTATATTCAATCATTATATAATATAATTAAACTGAATCTTATTTACATGTCTTCTATAAATATTTTTGTATATAAAAACTGATATTTACTATTTTAAAATTTAAAAAGTTATTTTGACTGGATGCTTTTAACATTGGATATAAAACATTTAATAAAAACTCACGCAACTGCCAATAATAATTTTTACAACACAACAACAAGTTTTCAAGTGATTAAATTTATGATTTTAAACAACTGGAAATTGGTAAATTATAAAATAAAGATTGATAAATAAAGTAATATACTTTTATTTGATAATAGTATATAATTTAGCAATAAATGTTCAATTTCTCATCCTTGTTTCAAAGAATATTTTCTATAGCATAGCCAAAAACTAATTTTGATAATTTTTGATGTTTTCAGAGTTTCCAGTATGTTGGACATTTTTAAAATTTTGATACTTTTTAATATTTTAAGACACCAGTCACGCACACACAGCCAATTAAAAAATATTTGAAGAACTTTAGAAAAGCCATTTATTCTATTTCTTTGTATAGTTCTTTTCAATTTAGGTGATTAGTAAAAGTCAATATAGAGAAGTCGAAATTAATATTTGGAACATGTAAGAGAAAATGAAAAATTACGTTAAAATTTTTAACAATTTGTTGGTTTCAAGGAATGATTTACGGTTTTGTTGTGACTAACACTTGCATATTTATTCCTTATTTTAGCAAAGTTAATCACGTCAATTGATAAACAATATTCAACGTTGTTTAAACAAAAGAGCAAGATTAAATAAATTACGTACACAAATTCTATTGAAGTTAAAATAAAATATCAGTTGTTCCTGTCGAAAATCTAAAAACAATTCTCTTAACGCCTTTCTCTATCTTGCCTTTTAGAAATTTAGAAATTAATACTATTTTATGTAGAAATTCAAAAAAACTTGCCACTGGCTTAACAGTTACGAAGTTTTTGTTGATGTACAGATTCTGCTTTTAAAGAATAATAAAAAATTCAATATCCTAACACTTTTTTACGTAATTTAGGGGCCCATGTCATGTCACATGAGGCAAGTCTCTCTGCGGCGAGTCTCACCTGTGGCATGTCACATCTGCGGCTTGTCACATCTTCGGAATATTTCATCTGCGGTAAGTCATAACTGTGGCATGTCTACCCAGCGGCTTCTCTCTTGCGCGGCATTTCTCACTGTGAAATTGACATTTTTGCGGCATCTCTCACCAGCAAAAAGTCTCCCAGTAGCATATCTGTTTTCTAAAAAATGTTTAAGGTCCAATTAAAAATGGCTAAATTGAGGCAAGTCTCCCTGGAGTAATTGTCTTCCCGGTGGAATCTCTACCCCGAAAAATATTTTCGGGTTCATATTAAAATATTAAAACTGCGGCAAGCCTCCCGGAACTATTTGTCACATCTGCGGCATCTCCCACCAGCGAAAAGTCTCCCCAGTGGCATCTCTCACCCGCGGAAGAATGTTCAAATCTACATCTAAGTGGAAAAATTGTGGCAAGTCTCTCATGACTGATTGTCACACCTGCGGCATCTCTCGCCCGCGGCAAGACTCCCTAGCGGGATCTCTCATTCGGGAAAAATTTTCAAATTCACATCAAACTGGCAAAAGTGAGGCAAGTCTTCCAGGATTAACTGTCACATTCGCGGCATCTGTCATCAGCGGCAATCCTCCCCAGCAACATCTTTCCCCCAAGAAATATTTTTATCTATCTACCGAAAAATATTATTAAGTACTTCCAAAGGTCGAGCAACTGCGGCGGGTCTCCCCAGCGGCATCTCTCCCGCATTTTTGCTATCCTTAAAACTAACAAAAAATTTTTTAGGGGAGAGATGCCGCTGGAGAGACTTGCCGCATTTTTTCCATCTTTGAAACTACTTGGAAAATTTTTTGGGGGAGAGATGCCGTTGGCGAGACTTTCTGCAGTTTTTCCATCTTTAAAACTACTCAGAAAATTTTTTGGGGGAGAGATGCCGCTTTTGAAACTTGCCGCACTTTTGCCATTTTTAGAAGTTATTAAAAAATATTCATGGGGGAGAGATGCCACTGGGGACGCTTGCCGCATTTTCGCCATTTTGAAAGTCCTTAAAAAATTTGCTGGGAAAAAGATGCTGCTGGGGAGACTTGCCGCATTTTTCCATCTTTAAAACTACCATAAAATTTGTCAGGGGAGAGATGCCGCTGGAGAGACTTGCCGCATTTTTGCCATCTTTAACACTATTTAGAAAATTAAATCGGGGAGAGATGCCGCTTGGGATCCTTGCTGCACTTTTGCCATTTTTAGAAGTTCTTAAAAATTATTCATTAGTGAGAGATGCCATTAGGGAGACTTGCCACATTTTTGCCATCTTTAAAGCTACTTAGAAATTTTCGTGGGGGAGAAATGCCGCTAGGGAGACTTGCCGCATTTTCGCCATTTTGAAAGTCCTTAAAAAATTTGTTGGCAGGGAGATGCTGCTGGAGAGACGTGCCGCACTTTTGCCATTCTCAGGAGTTCTTAAAAAATAATCATTGGGGAGAGATGCTACTTGGGAGACTTGCCACATTTTTGTCATCTTTAAAACTACTCAGAAAATTTGTTAAGGGAGAGATTCCGCTGGGGAGACTTGCGCACTTTTGCCATTTTTAAAAGTTCCTAAAAAATTTTTTTGGGGAAGAGATGCCGCTGGGGAGACTTGCCAAATTTTCACCATGTTTGGAAGTACTGAACAAATTTTCTTGGCTGATAGATGTAGCTGGATAGACTTGCCGCAGTTTTGCCATTTTTAGAAGTTCTTTCAAAATTTTCGTGGGGGAGAAATGTCGCTGGGGAGACTAGCCGCAGTTGTTCCACCTTTGGAAGTACTTAACAGGTTTTTTCGGGAGAGAGATGCCGCTGGGGAGGCTTGCCGCAGTTACCTCATCTTTGGAAGTGCTTAAAATCACTTTTGCCAATTTGATGTGGATTGGAAAATTTTTCCCGAATGAGAGATGCCCTTGGGGAGTCTTGCCGCGGGCGAGAGATGCCGTAGGTGTGACAATCAGTCGTGATAGACTTGCCACACTTTTGCCACTTTGATGTGCATTTGAACATTCTTGCACGGGTGAGAGATGCCACTGGAGAGATTTTTCGCTTGTGGCCGATGCCGCAGATGTGGCAATTTCACAGTGAGAAATGCCGCGCGGGAGAGATGCCGCAGAGGTGACATGCCACAGATGTGACATGCCGCAATTGTGACTTAGCGCAGATGAGACATTCCGCAGATGTGGCAAGTCGCAGAAGAGACATGCCGCAGGTGTGACATGCCGCAGGTGAGACTCGCCGTAGAGGGACTTGCCGCATCTCACATGATATGGAACCTAATTTATAATTGACTGAAAATTTTACGAAATAAGTCTTTTCTTTTTGGATTGCGTTGAATATATACATTTCCTAGAAAAAAATTATTTTCAACTAAAATGCAATAGTTTATCAAATAGCTGCATTTTTAAATAAAAAAGATTAGTTTTCAACCAAACACGAAATACTGAAATTTCCAGTTCTCATAAGAAAAAAAAATCGAATGGACCTCGCCGATCCGACGAGAATAAGGTTGTCCTCTGGACTATGTTATGTCCTCTTCTTTATCTCGTCCTCTCCCATGTTCTCCTCCTCTCCTAACTTTTGTCCCTACTCCTTGTAGCAAACCCATCAAATATTTTTTTCAATATCCTGGTTTACTCTTTTTCTTCTTTCTCTCTCTCTCTATTAGCTACCTTACACACCTCTTATTTCGCCCTTGCCTTCTCCGCCTCTTCCTCTCTCTAAACTTTTCTTTTCCTGCCATTGACCAATCCCCTTTTCCAGCTCTTTTCAGATTTTCTTCCTTTTTGTTCATTTTCCTGTTACTTTTTTCTGCCTCTAATGTCAGTATTGAGGAAAAGTGATCTGAATCAATATAATCTCCTACCTATAATTTCATAACCTTCTTTCTTACCTCATCATCCACTATCACATAATCAATTACCGTTCCCCGTTCTCCTTCTGTGCGTGTATATTCTCAATTCAGAATTAAATTTTTTCAAATTTTATCGGGCGAAGAATGCGAAAATTTGGAAATGGTCTGAAATAGCCCGTAAACGTTTTTCTTCCCTTAAGTAATATACCGGGTAATAGGAAGAATTTTATAATCAAAGTACACATTTTTTATAGTTCAAAGATTCCTATCGTACTTTAAAAAGAATTTTTCGCATAAGAAATCGATCAAATTGATAAGAATTTAATTAACCAAACGAAATGCAAAAAGCGGAATTTAAAATAAATTCCAGTTAATTAAAATAAATTTAAATCCATAATTAAAATTTATTTAACGAATTGATGTTAAGGCAAACTTAGAAAAAATAAAAATATTTTGGAAAAACTTTTCAAGCTAATATATTATTTGAATTTAAAATAACAACAATTTAAAAACCATTACTCAATGCGAAATATCCATACAGGAACAATATGTTCATCACAAGACCAATATTTGAAAAAACAATATTAAGATTTAAAAAAAACTTGAATTGACAATTTTTTAGAAATTATTATTTCAAATTTAACCCAATATTAAAAAAAAATCAACATTAACAAGATTTTCGTTTAGAAAACATTTAATTATCTTATTTTTAATAAATAAAAAATATTCGATATAGGAAATTCACGAGATTTTAAAATACCCGACACTGTCAAATTCAAGACATTATAAAATTCCCAAGTTTAAAAAATATGGATTTCTTACAAATACTATAATTATTAGAAATAATAAATATGTTTTTCATTGTAAGTAGGATAAATCTCTACTGAAAACTATACAAGCATTTTGCTCGAGATATATAAATTTAAATATTAACTGTATTGTTTTGGTTGGCCAAAAACATTTGCATACTACTATATCTGATTGTTACACATATACATAAAAAAGCGTGGGCGCCCTCACGCACAAGCCGCTGAGACACCTAACTACACATAAACACAAAAACCAAGATTTATTTTACTAAAAAGTAAAAATATTTTTTCCACTAAAATTAACTGGCCATTAGATAACAACGTCTTTTCAGCTATTTCTTTGAACAAATACCTCAGTCTGTTGGTGATTTGAAGAAACAAGTTAGCAGGATTATAAGGCAATTTTGAGATCTCGGTAGATGAGCGTGAGTTAGCCCACCTTCGAACTTGAGAAACCCGGACGCTGGTGAAATTCTAATTATCTTTGGAAAGGAAATTGTATATGCTTCGATGGCAATATTTCCTTTTTTTTACAGTGTCGTCCCTGATTTTTAAATTATGAGTGAATCTAAGACAGTGGGCTAAGACTTTGTTAGGAATTCTTGAAAACCTTGCCCGTTACAATTACTCCCTTTACCCCAATCTTGAAAGTAAGTTGCTGCTAAAATGTCAGCAACTCTCTTTGCCACAAAAGTTTTTAAGGTATAAGAGGGCACATTAATCCAATTGAGAACCATGGTTGAGTAAGATCAGAAATGAAATATATCGACTTTAAGTGAAAAGACCTTGACTGCGGCAGCCTACAATTTCTCTAGAAAATTCGCTGCGCATCAATCCAGTCGAGGTAGCGAGGTCACATTTAAAGGAGCAATTTCGTTCAATTGGATTTTAGTGGTATCTAGAGTTTAAATAAAGCCACTAAATTTTACCTCACTGTGAAGCTGCAATTATTCTTTATATTCGATCCAAAACACGTAAGTTGAGTTTTCTAAAGTTGTTGGATCAAGATTTTGGCTAAAACAAGGACTAGACCAAGTAGGCCTAAATGGCCGAAAAGCTTTAAAATTGCGATAAAATGGATTGTTCGGTGGCCAGCTATTTTAAATAAGGAAAATCTACTGTATGAAAAATATCATTTGCAGCATCTAAGTGGATCTATAAAGCCTTTACGCTTTTAGAAGGGTGTAAGGACATGAAAATCCTCGAATTTTTGATAAAAAATTTTGTGTTAATTCAGGATTGTTTGACTCCCATTTCTGCAGATTAAAACCGCGTCTCTTGAGAAAACTGATTAAAGTATTTCCAAGGTTGATAGCTTCTTCGCAAGTTTTTGCACCTGTGTGAAGGTTATCTTACAGGGAAATCTCGTTTTAAAACTGTGGCTGCGATAGGAAATGATTCACGTCTATCATCGTCTAACTGATGGAGGTACGAATCACAAGAAAGAAGGCGTAAGCAGTTCCAAGATGCACTGTATTTAAGCTTTACATTTTTTATCTTCTTTAGGCTCATCATGCCACAAGATCTTTCGGAAAAGTCTATCTTTTAGCGATAATCTTACTTACCTACACTTTTTTTAGATGCTAGCAGTAAGAGCGTAACGAAAGCATCCAAAGTGGGTAATTATTGAAAACAGATCTTCCTATATGGTTGGACCAAACATTCAAAAGTCATTTAAGGCGTCACTGAAAGATTTTTTAATAGACCCGTCAAATACAACCGAAACTTTTGTGATGCGACTAATTGTTTTTACCACTGCATCACGTGAAACATAAATACCGTGATAGATCGGTTCATGATCAAGAACCTGAGTCATGTGTAAAGCTTCAAAATAACCGTGAATACATTCAGTGTATTCTTCTTTAAGAAAGGGATCCTTTACAAATTTGCACTCAAGGGTATAAAGAAGTTGAAAGGCTGTGTTTTCAGAATTTCTAAGGGACTCTTTTTTTCATTAAAAGGAAGGCTAACACAATATTGATCTTTCTTGGTTCTTTGTAGATTTTTCTTCAAATGTGTTTCGCAAGCTTTTCGCTTCATTAAAAATTTTAACTTGAGTCTGCTTCTAATTTCTAGTGAATAGGCAGCTCTTGAAATTTAATTAAATTACAGGTGACCTTAGATGGCCGTTTTAAAAGACGAAACTAAAATACAACCAGCAATAGTCCACTGACCGTAGTAGAAGGTCAATGTCAGCTGGCTTGTAAAACTCGGCACTTTTTTCAGTGATGGAATTGCACTGACAGCTTAAAATTTCCTGAGAAGAAGGTTTGGTAATTAAAATTGATTTGAATTTTCTGTATTTTTCTGTGTCAAATTAAGAAGAGCTTGATGTCTTTTTTGACATTTTTTGCCATTGTTCCCTCGATAATCAGGAGTACGATGGTGGACCTTGAACCTGACGCGATAAAAGTCAAAGGACGCCAGATTTGTATTCGGCGACCCCGGAAACCATAGTGAACCCGAGCTAACCTCAGAATACATGTTTAAGAGTGTCAAATCTCTCGAAAATACAGTTGGTGGGTAGTGGTGTTTCCTATATTTGTAGGGGGGTGGGGGTGGCTTGGGGGTGGAGGGTAGTCCATTTAGCGTGCAATCGACTCGGGATACTTATAAGATACTACCATGATTTTTTCAGATTTTTTGGTCCAAAAATAAATTAGGCCAAAAACCGGCCTTACTGACCCTCCCCCTTTTATTTTGGAAATAAATTTAATTTATTTTAATAATGCAGATGAATCTTGATCTTCTGGAAGTGCCTAATTAAAGTGTCTACCTCTCTGGGAGGCGGGCGTCCCTCAAAATCGCCCAGGGAATGAGCTTAAGTTATAACTACCTCTACACTTTTTCACTACTTCTTACTCTGTATAATGAGGGTCCTTGGATTAGGGAAAGCCTGTCTGTATCACTGAAATATGCCTGGCTAGGACCGCGAAGGTCTTCCTATGAATCCAAATTGGGTCAATCAGAATCTAACTCTACCCACCCCTAAATAGCCTCAGTAATTTACAGCCGCTAGGGTTGTATAACTTGTAGAAGTTTGCACCTCTCATACTGGAGTACCTGTGCTGAGGTGTCTACCATCACTGGCGATGGATTAGAAGAAGATCCAGGAATAGGCCACACACAAAAAATGTTTTCAGATCTGGGACTAAAACAAATGTATTCCTAGGGACCCTGTAGTGAGGGACATGACAAAGGCTTTGTGGAGGGGGAGTTGGAACGGAAGTTGGAGCCAGCGGTAGAAGGCGCGATGTATTTAAACGGCAACAAACGCGACAAACACTAAGCATATCGAAGCTACCGAAGCGTCAAGCTATAGCAAATTTCAATAACTGTACAGTATCTGCTGTTGGAACGAAAGTATCACGACCCTGAATTTAGCTATACATATAGATTTGAAAATTGGAGAATTTATTTCAACAAAAGTAATTGTCCAATCAAAAAAATAAAAACATATCTGGATTCGGATCAGCCATACCTCTAGGTGTTTTTCGAATTATGCAAAAATAATGATTTTTAAACAATTTTATAGTTACGAACAAATGGGAACGCAATATAAACAAACGTATGTGCTACAAAAATATGTTCAAGCACATTACTCTATATTTCAATAAAATACCCCTAGGCAATTTTTGAATGAACAAAAAAAATTATTTAAACAAATGAAATCTTTATATTTTTTTCATCATTCACAATTTAATGTACAATAATGTTAAGTAAAATCAGATAACGCAAACTAAATAAAAATTAATACTATTTTGAGCTTTAACGAAACAAACATGGTCAACACTTCATCCATCAGACATTGTTTGTATCCCCTCCAATCTCACTGAATGCCGAAAAAGCCTTCTCAAATCAATTTCTATATTCAGACATATAGCCCGAACGAACAAATTGTCACAGCAAAAACCTTAAAGTATCGTTAAAGGCCTTTCATCCATATCTCTAGGAGATTTTTGAATCATTAGAAAAATGTATTATTCAAACAATTATATTGTTTATAATATTTACAATTTTTTTAAACAATCGGTGAACAACAATTATAATTGACTGACAACTGGATATCTAATCTGGAATATTTTATAGTCAGTTGGAATTGTTGTTCACTGATTGTTTAAACAGATTATAAATATTATAAACAATATAATTGCTTAAATAATACATTTTTTTATGATTCGAAAATCACCTAGAAATATAGATGAGAGGCCTTGAACGATACCTTCAGTTTTTTTCTGGGACAATAAGTACCCCATTTTAAAATTCATTTTCAAGGGATTTTTCGAGTCAGAGTGGAGGGGGTAAAAACAATGTTTAAATTGGAATTTTTACATTTCGAAAAACTTATTTCCATTCGAAAGTATTCCAGATTAGACATCTAGTTGTCAGACAGTTGGAATTGTTGTCAACTGATTGTTTAAACAAATTATAAATATTTAAACAATATAAGTGCTTAAATAATACCTTTTTTAATGATTCAAAAATCACCTACTAGGCAGTCTGATAAGTACCTAAAAATTCTAAGAGATGGCATTAGTATTCACTAATGTGAACCATTTTCGTCGAGCTTGATCCTTCAAATGACGCCTGTCAAAACTTCAGCCTTTTATGTTTACGCATTTACAAGTTACAGCACTGAGAAGCGACTAACCTCTGAGTTTTTTTTAATGTGGAAAAATCTGAGTTTCGAGTATTGATCAAACACTACTATCTTCGCAAGAAAACGATATCCGAGACCAAGGCCAAGCTGGATAAGTATTATTCGGACACTGCACCGTCGATTGGTACGATTCATAAGTGGTTTACCGAGTTTCGTTGTGGTTGTAGGAGAACAGTTGATGCTGAACGATCTGGGCGCTCAAAAGAGGTCACTACACCAGAAAATGTCGAAAAAATCCATGATATGATGTTGAATGATCCCAAAGTGAAATTG
>NC_046662.1:54435880-54445558 GCF_010883055.1 Belonocnema kinseyi | reverse complement strand
TGTGACAACTTCCCAGCAGAATTTGGCATTATTTTCGCGTAAGCCGACCGAGTTTTTGCGCCGATTCATAACCATGGATGAAACCTGGATCCAGTACTACACCTGGTCCCCAGCGACTATTACTTGTTCCCTAACATGAAGAGATGGCTCACCGGTAAGCGTTTTTACTCAAATGAGGAGCTCATAGCTGAAACTGAGGCGTATTTTGGAGACCTTCCGATCGAGTACTTTTCGGACGGTATCAAAAAGTTAGAAAATCGTTGGACTCGCTGTATCGACCTAAAAGGAGAGTATGTTGAAAAATAATACCGAATTTGGCCGAAAAAACGTCTCCGTGTTTCATTTTTCAGGGACTTATCAGACTGCCTGGTAGATATATGGATGAGAGGTTTTCAACGATACCTTCAGATTTTTTCTGTGAAAATTTGTTCGTTCAAATCTATCTGTATAGCTAAATTCAGGGTCGTAAAGTATCGCTCTCTTCTCGCTCGACCAATCCGCAGTCAGCTACCCGATTGGCGCGTCCCTTACTACTGGGTCCCGATGTATCCCTATGTATTTTGTTGCGCTCAATTCAAATCTGCCCTCATAATCTGTCCGGCAGGTCTAGGCTTAGACCTAAAAAAAGAAAAAAAAAGTTTTTGGATTTTGGTATGAGACACGTGTACCCTATGTATTTTGATGCGCTGAATTCAAATCCACCCTGATAATTTCTCCAGAAGGTCTAGGTGTAGCCTGTTAGATTCATACTTTTAAATAAAAATACCTTTTAATCAGGTATCTTTTAATTATTACGCATGCCTAACCAAAATATATTTTCTACTTGAGGTAGATAATTGTATAAGAAATTAATAATGGTCTGATTTACAATGACTTTTTTAGCTTTAAAAAATCGACATCTTTTGCAGGTATCATGGAAAATAATATTTTAGAAAAAAAGTGTTTAGGCAAGTTATAATTCTATTCAAATACCTAAATTATCCATTTAAAAAAAACAAAAGTAATACCTATAAAATGTTGTCATGCTCAATCGACAAAAAATAAAGTAGTTGAACTTTTATTTAAAAAAAAATTCATAATGAACAAATTATTTCAAACTATATAAATAAATTGTCTTCAAAAAAGGGTGAATTAGTCGGCAAATACGTGAATTTTCAACTGAATAAGATAAATGTCAAACCAATCAAAGAATAATTAAATTTTCACTTGAAAAATTTATATTTAACAAAATAGAACGGGCATTCAACATAATCTTCAAATTTTCAAACCAAAATATGAATTTTTCACTAGCAAACGACACATTTTCAACAAAATAGTTAAATTTAAAAAAATGTGAATGAATGTTCAACGTTTACAAACCATTTCTTGAAAAATAAAGTCCTGACTTGATTAAATCAAACGTTCGGTAATGGATCTTGAATATTTTTTCGTTTCATTATACAATTAAACGTTAAATTTTCTTACTGTTGACCTTGAGTAATAATATTTTAATATTAAAATAAAATAATGTAATACATTTTTATAACAAATACGTCCAAAAAATGCAGCAAATGGAATCTTCTAGAAAATTCGAACATACTCTCTCAATTTCAATTAGTTAAAATTTTTACTACTTTTAATCAGTGGCTCAATTCTAGCTATAAAAGAGTTATGTTTTACTAATGTAACAGTAAAAATTACTAATTTTTCAGTAAAAACTACTGATGAATAGCTAGAATTTTAAGGAAATGAAAAAATTGTGTTGAACATATTAAAGTTGACGAAATTTTCTCTCTATTATAAAAAAACTTCTCTAAATCATATACTACTTACAACTTTTGCAAATCCTAGGATATTTCAAATATAAATTTTCTGAAAAATCTGTAATAAAATGTTGGAAATGAACCGAGTCTTACTTTCAAAAATATTTATTAGTGCGCACATAGTGTGCAAAATTTTTTAGTAATTAGAACTTTAAAAAATGAAAATAATAATTTCTTTTATAATAATATTTAATTACTGAAATCAATTAAATGCCCAAAAAATAAAATATTCGAAATAAGAAGTTCTTCAATTTAAAAAATTAAAGATAATTTAAAATTCCAGAATTACGAAATTCTAGATGAATTAAACACCCTAAAGCTTGTTATTATAGTTCATATAATACCGAATGAAAACTTGTTTGATTACAGAAAATTCCAGAAGTGCAATTGTAGACCAATGAAAATTTTCAAAGAAAAAATTTGTTTTTATTTTATGATTATTCTTCATTCTATTATTCATTTATTCCATTTAAAAGTTGTTCAATGATGAAACCTTTTGTTTTCTATTTCACTTTCTGCAAGGTGATTCAGATTTGTAGAGACCAGAAATTTTCGTGAATAAACACATTCATTTAAAACACAACCTATTTTTAGAAAACGAAGATGACATTACATCTTTTGGTATATAGTTTTAGGTTTCGTTATTTCTAATTATTTCAATATACTTGATAAATGTTATTAAAATAATGAATATACAAATGCATTGAATAATATATATTTACATAATATTATTTACATGGTAACATAATAATTATAATGACCAGCGAATAGTATTTATGACTTAGAGAAGAGAAAATTTAATTTCTTTGAATGAAAAATACAATTGTTTAATCTTCTACACAACCAAAACAGTATAATAATAATCTCAAAAGAATAGAGTTGCTTCTCTTAAAAAATAAAAACAAGTATTTTAAAGATTTTTCTCAATCTAGCGTTTTCTATAATTTGAAAATTATATTATTTTTTACTCAATAAATGAATTTTCAACAAAAAACATTTATTTTTAGCCAATGAGTTGCATTTTAAACTAAAATAAAGAATCAACAAAAGAAATTAGTATTCTACTAAAATGATTAATTTTAAACAAGGAACATTTATTTTTAAACAAGCAGTTAACTTATTAAATAAAAAATAAATTTTTTTTTAAATGACAATAAAATGTATATTTTTGAAGAGTTCGAATAAATTTTTTTATTTTTAGGAATAATTTGAGTCAGTTTAAATTGAAATACTTTCTTGAAAATTAATCATTGTGGTCAAGGGTTTATCATTCAAATTTTAAATTCATCTCTTTGCTTGAAAATGTAACTTTATTGTTGAAAATTATATTTTGATCACAATTATGTCGTTTTTAATTAAAATAAAACTTCAGATTAGAGAATATCTCCTTTGCATTTTTTTGGCAATACAATCCTTTTTGGCTAAAAATACACCTTGTTAAAAATTAATTATTTTTCTGTCTGTGGATTTACCTACTTTCTTAAAAATTAATTTTCTCGATTTTTTGTTGGTGTTGAAAAATTAATTTTAAGAAAATATTTAAAAAGATTTCAAAACATTTTACAATATTAAAAAAATTTTTTTTAATCTTATGGAATAATTTATCAAAAAAATTCTAAATGTAAAATTGTTTTGAAAAATTGGAAAGAAAAAATAGGTTTCTGAAGATTTTGAAAAAATTGGCAAACTTTTGGAGAATTTTGAAGGGATTCCAGAGATTTGACATTTTTCATGATTCCTAGGAAAACATAAAATTTCCTTTTTAATTAACTTTATGAAAATATTTAAAAAGATACTTAAACATTATGTAAATTCTAAAAAAAAACATCGGAAGGATTTCGAGATAAATTTTTATTTTTGAAAGATTATTAAAGAAATATAGGTTTCTAAAGATTTCGGAAAAATTCGGGATATTTTTGAGAACTTCGAAGGGATGCAAGATATTTTACATTTTTTCAAGATCCTTCGAAAAATATAAACAAAACCTTTTTCTTTAATTAATTATATGAGAATATTAAAAAAGCGACTAACAATAAAAATTTTCCTCGAAATCCTTTAGATATTTTTTTATGACTATAAATTCATAAAAGAAATCTAAAAGGTTTCAGGGCAAATTTTCAGTTTTGAAAGATTTAGAAAGAACTGTAGGTTCGTGAATATTTGGAAAAAATTCTTAAATATTTGAGAACTCTGAAGAGATGCAAGCGATTTGAGATTTTTCCGAGGTTTCTAGAAAATTATAAAACCTTTCTTTTTTATTAATTTGGTGAGGATATTTAAAAAGATACCAAACCATTATTTAAATTTTTTTGAAAAATCTAAAGGATTAGGAGGACAATTCTTTTTTTAAAAGATTTTTGAAAGAAATGAAGAAATATTGGAATTGGTTTGAAAGATTTTTTAAATTTTTACACAAATTCTAAAAATATTTGAAACTTGGAAATATTCGTAAAATTGCTGAAAAGAAATCCAAAAGGTTTTGATGTTATTTTTTGACAGTTTCAACAAATCTTGTTGTCCTACTTAGAAACAGTAGCTTGTAAATAAGGTCATATTTTTGTAGGTGAGCTGACCTGGTTTACATAGTTCGTGTACATTTGTTTTGAAAACCACTCAATTTTTTGTAATTTTATAAAAATTCAAGTTCAAAAAGATTTTCTTGACGAAAATATTTAATTTCAAATAGTTTAAAGAAAGACTGTTTTTAATAAATACTATATTTATTTTAAAAACTGAATATTATTTTCAAGGATTTTCATATAAGTTGAAAAATGACCGATAATTTTTAATTTCAGAACAGTATAATTTCGCAAGGTTTATCATATTTTCGAATTTGAAAATTTCCCATCATAGAAAATTCGCGACATTAAATTGCCGATTCAAAAAAATTTTTGAATTATGAAATTCCAGAATCTGAAAAATTAACAAGTTGTTTAATTACGAAATAGAAAATAATAAATAAAAAATGCACTTATTTAACGAAATTATAATTTTATCATGTTGGATTTTACATTTAATTATTAATTCATTCCATTAAGAAAAAACTTCAATGCGGAAATCATTCGTTCCCTATTTTCTTACTGCAGGGTGACATTTTCGCGAATAAATACTACGTTTTAGAAAAGAAAATTTTATTTTTAGAAAACAAAGTTGATTCATCAATAATTGAAATAATAATAATTATTATCATAATAATATATATTAATAATATGTTAAGTTAATAATTAAAAATGGTTTAATTATTTAAATGATTTTGTAGGGCGATTTTAGGTCTGCCAGGAAATAATTAAATACGTCTTGGGGAAAAGAATATTTTATTTATTTTGATGAAAAATAAGAATTGGAATTTTTTTACCAAATCTAGAACCGATAATTATGAGGAAAAGGAGAAAGGTTGTTCTGGAAAAGTTAAAACACAAATTTTTTGACGCATTTCACTGTTTTGCATTTATTAATCATTTTTAAAATCATATTATTTCAACTAAAGATTAAAAAAATATCTCTTACTGGTTCAAAAATTATGATAAATATTTTCAAAGTAATTATAAGAGATATAAATTATTTAGCAAATATAAGATTATAATATAAGGAATTGGAAATTCCAAACCAAATTTTTGCATAATTGGACATTTTATTTAAATTTGATGAAATATGTTTTCTTTTAAGCCCTTAATAGAATATTTAAGTTTTCAGTTAAGGAAAGGAATTCTTAATAACAAATTTTTTATTACCTAAAAGAATGAATTTTTAACTAAAAAAAAATTAATTTTTCCCAATAGTAGAATTTTCTCACAAAAGATGAGTTTTTAACCCTGAAGGTAAATTCTTCACTAAAAAGACAAATAGTTAGCAAAGTGTATTCATTTTTGTCCAAGAAGGGTCATCTTGAAATACAAAATATCCATTCAGAACAAAAATTGAGTGGTAAAAATTTTAGTTAAAAATTAATTTTTATTTTTAAAGAAGCGAATTTGTAATAATATAAAAAAGCTTTCAACTAAATTTTTGAAACTTAAGATGAATTTTTAACTTTAAAAATTTATATTTTCTTGAAATAATTAATTTGCTTAATTAAAAATTTAAATATCTCAATACAAATTTTTTTTAAGTTGATTTTCTTGGTTTAAATATAATATTTTGGTTAAAAATTCAAATAATTCTACAACATTTTTTTCTGTTGCCAAATATTTCATGAAAAATGTAAAGTTGTAAGCTAAAATACGAACTTTTTTCAGAAAAGTTTAATGTGCCACAAGAATTATAAAATTTGGAACCAAAAAAAAACTCTCAAATAAAAATATAATACAAAACTTTCTAACAAAAAATAGATAGATTGACTTATTTGGTTCTATTAATTCACTTTTCACACATTATTTCAAATTAAACGAATAGCATGAAACGGATCATTTATTTCATTCAAAGAAAATAACAGTGTGATTTCAAAACCAAAGTTAAAGAAAATATTTCTTTATTTAAGACATAATTTTTCTCTGGCTTTAGATGAAAAAGTCCTTATAAGTTAATTAAATTCTCAACTAAAGAGATGAATTTTTAGCCAAAAGGACCAAATTTAAACTAGGAAGCTTAATTTTCTACCAAAAAAACTGGCTTATAAACGAAAAGATGAATTCTTATCAAAAAATGGAAGAGTTACTTTTTTATTTAAAAAATTGAATTGTTGAAAGAATGGTTGACTTTTTAACGTGAAATATAAATTTTTTCATTTAAATTTCCAGATCAAATAATTAATTTTCCGACAAGAAGGTCAGTTTTCAGTATAAAAATCTGTTAAATTATGGGCTTAAAATAATTAATTTTTCAAAAAAAAAATTTCTTTTGGAGTAAGATACTTTAATTTTTATCCATTGTTATGAACTTCCAACCTAAATAATAAATGTCTAAACAATGAATCTTTGACAAAATAGTTAAGTTTTTAATTAAAAGTGTAAATTTTTAACTAAAAAAAAATAATTTTCTGCAAAAAAAAAACGAATTTCCACAAACAAAAACATGAATTTTCAACAAAATAGTTCAATTATGAACCAAAAAGATGAATTTTCAATTAAAATCATAAATCTTGAAAAAAAAATGTTAACAAAGTATTGAAATTTCCAACGAAAAGCAAGTGTTTTATACAATAACAGAAAACATTAACAAATTTAAAAAAAATTTAATTCCGAACACGAGAAGCGAATTTCCTAATGAAATGATGTTGGAAACAATTCAATCAAGAATTTTTTTCCAACAAAATAGTCAAAGTATTAAAAAACAGCGATTCGTTTTCCAGAAGAGAAAGGTAATAGTTCTACTTATAAGTTAAAAATCCTAGTTTTCAATTACAAAAAAACAATTTTTAACAAATTAGTTTAGTTTTCAAACCAAAAAATTAATTCTCAACTAAAATGAATCTTAAAAAGAAGCAAATGTTTTTAATGTACTTATTGTTTTTATTGTGTTTTCAAGAATTCTTTTCAGTTTTTTACCAGCCCGTATATTTTTTAAATTATTAAGCGACTTTTAAATTTTTCACAGTTTGAACAATTTGAAAAATTTGAACAATCAAATTGAATTTTCAACTAATAGAGATTTTTTTCGTCCATAAAAAATGTGCTCATTTAGACAAAATTATTGATTCCCAGCCTAAAAATATAAAAGAGTTTCGAAAACAATCGACTTAAAAGACTCGTTGAATTTTTAATTATAGTTAAAAAGCACGTTCTTCGGAATGAGCTCAAGGTCTAGTAAATAGAACCGTGATAAGGAAGAATGCGTTTCCTATGCGTGTTGCATTTCAGCGGTTAGCCCACCTCGAATGGAGACAAGGTAACTTCTTCAAAAATGTCAGTATATAAGTGGCCGGAACTCTGTATCTAGAATTCAGCACAAGAAAAAAGTAAAAATTTTATTTCCACTCAAAGTCGCAGTCCCCGATTTTTTTACTATATTTTTAACTACGTTCAAGATGAAGCTCTATATTTTTGTTTTTGTGGCAGTTGTTTCCGGTGAGTAGAAGTGAAGAAAATAACTTAATTTAAACAATTTATTTTCGGGATTATCTGCAAATTTCAATAGGCAATTTTAAAAAATTTTCAAAAATGCTTATCAAAAATTCGAAGAGTTTACAGTTAAAATATAAAAAATTGAACAAATTGAACCATTTTGTTCTTAGATAAAAATTAATGTTTTTGGTTGATAATTCAACTCCATGGTTGAAAGTTTAATTAATTGATCAAATGTTCATTTTCCTGGTTCAAGATTCAGCATTTCAGTTAAAAATTAATTTCTTTAGATAAAATTAAACTATTTTTTTGAAAATTGGTTGTTTTTTAAAATTAAAAACTAATTTTGTTAATTGATTTTATAAAAATCTAACTATTTTGTTGAAAAATATATACATCATTTCGTCTAAATATTATTTTTGAACTAAAATTGTAGCTATTCCATTTCTAGGTCAAAACTTTAATTTTTAGTTTGAAAGTTATTATTTTTTTAATAGATTTTTTTTACTAAAAATTTGATTTTCATAACTTGGATAGAAAATTTATCTTTCATAAAATTCGATCAAAAGCTAATTCCTTTGGTTAAAAATTGATCTATTTTTCTAAATAATGTTTTTTCTTTTAATTTAAATTTTTAATTATAAATCTGCTTGTGTCCCAGCCTTTTTGTCTTATTTTGCGTCGTTGGGTACAAAATTTGAATATTGTGGTTTCAAATTTCAGACAAGTCCAATACTTTCTTAATCATAAATCATGAGAATGTAATAAATTATAACAAACTTTTATTTTCTTTTTGGAGAAGAGTTTTTATTCATCAATTTGTTTTCGTACCTTTTGTCGTTTTTCCACAGTTTTATTTTTTTTTATTTTTAATGTCATTTTTCGTTATGAAAACCAAAACTACGCATGGTGGCAAAAATTAATAAGACATTTTTAGTTCTTTTTCGGATAAATCATTTTTGTTAGAACATTTTTTGCGTAACCTGTATCTTTTTCCAACAATTTATTGATTTTCAGTATTTTTTACGATAAAAACAAAAACCACGCGTCCAACTAGAATTGATTACTGACAAATTTGTAGATTTTTTCAGATTCAGAATTTTACCTTTTTTTTTATTGTTTTTCGTATCTTTCATAGTTCAATCCAAAAATGGAATTTTTCATTATTTTTTGGGTAACAGAAAGTTTAATTTTCTATTTTTAAAGAAGATACCAAAAGTTGTTATAATCATCTTATAGGGCTTTCAAAAGCTATCACTATAATAATTTATTTTTATCGAAAAAAGTCATAAGAATTAATTATTTTACTTTCTAGTTATTACAAATAGCCTTACATAAAATTTTTGAATCTAAAAACTGGTTTAAAATAACTAATTAGAAAACTAGTCCTTTCTTTTAGGACCTAACAATTCAGGTCGTCTCAAAACGTGGAGATCCGTCAAAAAATTGTTGTTTTAAATTTCGAACAATTCTAAAACTTTTTTAATCGTAAATGAGCGGCTGATAGTAAAAACGGGACGTATCAAGTTTGTGAGTAAAAATGGAACATACATTTTTCGGAGTAAAAAGGGAACAAGCGAGTCTTCAGGGAAAAACAGAAAAAAATTTCTCTCGAGCAAAAATGCAAACAAACTAATTCTCCGAATACAAACGGGACAAATGAGCGCACGACTGCAGAGAGGAGTTAGAAGCACGAATGGTTGGTGGGGATACACGCCAGTGATACCAGATCTGAACGAGATGCGGTCCAATACTATGGCAGGGCTATGTCCGTGTGAAAACTCGAAGATGCACGATTGCCGGTCGGAGCACTTCGTCGATTCTATTTATATATCTATCTGCTAACAGCTAACTGCTTTGAAATAAATTCAGGAGGT
>NC_046662.1:54433473-54435780 GCF_010883055.1 Belonocnema kinseyi | reverse complement strand
AGGCTTTTTATTTCTAACCACTCTGTTCAAATTTGTATAGTTTTTAATTGTTGTTTATAATGGCTTGTCCCAGATCTGAATTATATTTTTTTTCCAAAAATCGCTGATCCAATGCAGAAATACATACAATTGCTTTGAAAAAAAATTTTAATTCAAAAATATTTCATTTAAACGCTCAATAATTCATACGTATAAAACCCAAACTTTTAACACCTTTTAATTTTACAATTTTTTTAATTAAATTATTTTCAAATACGAGATAACCGTTTAAAAAATTTTTATGACTTTAACAATTGAGAGATTTCTGGTTAAAAAATACAAATTACGCTATTATTTGAAAGGTTCAACAGTTTTTAATCAACAATTAAAACTTGTTTTGTTGTTGAAGATTTATCATTTTAGTAGAAAATGTAATTATTTTGTTGTTGGAAATTTATTATTCTCTTTTTTTTGAGTTGAAAATTCAATTATTTTGATAGTAAGTTTATTTCTAACATTTTCAATCGGCGAACTAAAATGTTTATCTCTAAATAACAATGCAAAAATATTAATCTGGAGCAACTTAAAATAAAAACAATGTAACTTTTATTTAAAAAGTTTTTAGTTAAAAAATTAATTTAATCGTTCAATTTTTAATGTTACGCACTGAAATTTTTTTGAATCATGATCAGTTTGAACCTTAAAAATAATAGCGTAATTTGTATTTTTCAGCCAGAAATCTCTCAAATGTTAAAGTCATAAAAAATTTTAAACGGTTATTACGTATTTTAAAATAATTTAATTTAAAAAATTGTAAAATTAAAAGGTGTTAAAAGTTTGTGTTTCATACGTATGAATTATTGAGCGTTTAAATGAAATATTTCTGAATTAAAAATTTTTTTCAAAGCAATTGTATGTATTTCTGAATTAGATCAGAGATTTTCGGAAAAAAAATATAATTCAGATCTGGGACAAGCCATTATAAACAACAATTAAAAACTATACAAATTTGAACAGAGTGGTTAGAAATAAAAAGACTTGATTTGGTAAAATTGTAATGAGCTAAATTTTAAGTTTGAACGCTACAATTTTAATTTAGAATAATATTCAAAATTAATTTCAAACTTGAAATTATTTGAAATAATTTGAAGCACGATGTAGATTTTTGCAGATTTAAAAAAAAAGCTTTTGAGAATTGTAAAATATTCAAAAAGAATAACAAAAATTATTGTGATTGCTAAGAAAACTGAAAATGATTTTTTAGTTTGAAAAATTAACTTTAAGTGAGGATAAACTTCCAAACAAAAATGGAATAGTACAATTTCCAGATAAAAACTGTGCTAAAAAATTGAATTGAACAAGACAAAAAAACGAATTTTCAACAAAATTGTTAAACTTTCAAGAGAAAAGGTGAATTTTTGACCAAGAAGATTAATTTTCTATAAAAAAAAGACGATTTGCCAACTTAACCAATATAAACGATTAATTTTTAATCAATCATATAATAGTTACATTTTCAGATAAAGATAAATAATTTTTTAAAGAAAAAATTAATTTTAAACGAAGATGTTAAATTTTCGACCAATCAGATGAATTTTCGACCAAGAAAATTGATAATCTACAAAAAAAGACAAATCTTAAACAAAATACATGAATTTTTAAAGAAATTATTTAATTTTAAAGTAAAAAAGACGAATTATCTACAAAAAGTTGAAATTTTTAAGTGAAAAATATGTGTTTTTAATGAAAGAGTTAACTTTCAACCAAAGAGTTAAACTTTCAACCAAATAGTTAAATTTTCAATCATAATTAAAAAACCTTGTTAAAAAACGTATTTTTTTGACAATGTAGTTCGACTCTTAGTGAAATAATCGACTTTCAAACCCAAGAAGATGTACAGTTGATGTTTTAACCAAACAATTGCATTTTTGACCAAAAATGATAAAATTTTCAACCAAAGGGATTAAATTTCTACTAAATAAGGTCCATTTCCAACAAAATACATGAACTTTAAACGAAATTATTTAATTTTAAAAACCAAAAGAGTATTTCCACCCAAAACTTACAATTTTAATTTTTAACAATATATTTACATTTACAACAGAACGACTTTACAACCAAAACATATTTATAATTCATAATTCAACCGAAAAATGTAAGTTTTAATCAAAAAGTATAAATTTTCCATAAAACAATTTAATTTCTACAAAGAAAGACGACCTTTTTACAAAACACATGATTTCTTAACCAAAAATGTTATTGATTGATTGTCAGTTTCAAAAATGTATTTTCAACGAAAGAGATGAACCTTCAAATAAAAAAAATAGA
>NC_046662.1:54423092-54433373 GCF_010883055.1 Belonocnema kinseyi | reverse complement strand
AATAACAAAAATTGTTGTGATTGCTAAGAAAATTGAAAATGATTTTTTAGTTTGAAAAATTAATTTGAAGTGAGTATTTGAAAAGATTTCAAAAATTAAAAAGAAAAGGAATCAGGACGATTTTAAGGCAATTTTTTTATTTTGCAGTTTTTTCAATTTTAGGAAAAAAATCTAATTAACACAATAAATCAATTTTCAACCCAAAAGTTTACTTTTTAACAAAATAAATTAATTTTCTATCAAATAATTGGTGTTTTAACTAATAAAATGTACAGGATAAACTTTCAAACAAAAATGGAATAGTACAATTTCCCGATAAAAACTGTGCTGAAAAATTGAATTGAACAAGACAAAAAAACGAATTTTCAACAAAATTCTTAAACTTTCAAGGGAAACGGTGAATTTTTGACCAAGAAGATTACTGTTCTATAAAAAAAACAACAGTTTTCCAACTTAACCAATATAAACGATTAATTTTTAATCAATTATATAATAGTTACATTTTCAGATAAAGATAATTAATTTTTTAAAGAAAAAATTAATTTTAAACAAAGTTGTTAAATTTTCGACCAATTAGATGAATTTTCGACCAAGAAAATTGATAATCTACAAAAAAAGACAAATCTTAAACAAAATACATGAATTTTTAAAGAAATTATTTCATTTTGAAGTTAAAAAGACGAATTATCTACAAAAAATTGAAATTTTTAAGCGAAAAATATGAGTTTTCAATGAAAGAGTTAAACTTTCAACCAAATAGTTATATTTTCAATCATAATTAAAAAACTTTGTTAAAAAAACGTATTTTTGTTGACAAAGTAGTTTAACTCTTAGTGAAATAATCGACTTTCAAACCCAAGAAGATGTACAGTTGATATTTTAACCAAACAATTGCATTTTTGACCAAAAATGATAAAATTTTCAACCAAAAGGATTAAATTTCTACTAAATAAGGTCAATTTCCAACAAAGTACATGAACTTTAAACGAAATTATTTAACTTTAAAAACAAAAAGAATATGTCCACCCAAAACTTACAATTTTAATTTTTAACAATATATTTGCATTTACAACAGAACGACTTTACAACCAAAACATATTTATAGGTCATAATTCAACCGAAAAATCTAAGTTTTAATCAAAAAGTATAAATTTTCCATAAAACAATTTAATTTCTACAAAGAAAGACGACCTTTTAACAAAACACATGATTTCTTAACCAAAAATGGTATTGATTGATTGTCAGTTTCAAAAATGTATTTTCAACGAAAGAGATGAACCTTCAAATAAAAAAAAAATAGACTATTATAATATAACATCATTATAATATTATCACTATTAATATACGTATTTATTTATATATATAATAGTATTAATATTTATATAATTTATATTTTATACATGAAATAACATAACCTCAAAATATACGCATATCAAGAGGCGCGCGATCTATTCAAATCATGAGAATCGTCAGCATCGAAATCTGGAATATTAAAATCCCAACCTCCTGAATTTATTTCAAAGCAGTTAGCTGTTAGCAGATAGATATATAAATAGAATCGACGAAGTGCTCCGACCGGCAATCGTGCATCTTCGAGTTTTCAAATTCAGAAGAGGAGTAATGGGTTGCGCGCGCAACTCACTCATTTACAGCGTCTCCTACTATATTCACACGGACATAGCGCTGTCATAGGATTGGACCGCATCTCGTTTCAAATCTGGGATCACTGATACACGCTCGTACCATATACTTACTGCTCAGTCATGGATCAACATTTTCAAGAGGCCAAAATAAAAAACGATAAAAAAAAAGAAAATACATTTAGATTGCAAAAATTATAAAATTAATAATAACTGCTATTCTGAATAAAAATTATTTTAAATCTTATCATTAATTTTAATGGAAAAAATCGACATTTTTACTAATTGGAAAACGAAGTTTTTGGAAAATATAATTTGCAATTACTCATAGTGAAATAAAAAAAAATTGTTTAATTTTAAATAAATATGCGTAAGTATGCGATAAAGTTATTTTGTATCTTTTGCGAAAGTTTCCTAAAATTTCAAATGCACGTAAAAATAACAAATTAGTCTGTTCCTAAAGAAAATTAAAAATTCTGCACTCTTTCCACGAGTTTCTTTTTTGGGACTCCAAAAAATCACCTGGAAATGAAAAAACTGCCCAATTTCAAAATATGTTAGATGAAAAATATGACTGTTAACCTCGACGAACGTTATCATTTATTAAAAACACAATACATTTTTAAAAATGACATACAGAAAAATTTGTTTCGACAAATAATAATTGTTTAGACTACTGAAAGTTAGTTTTAAAGTCCTTCAAAACTTCAACTTTGCCCTACGATAAGAAATTATGCTAAAAAAAGTTTTTTAAAAGTCGTATTTGCCATGAATGTGACATAAAACTGATTTATTAAGTTCAATCAGTTAATCAGTTAATTAGTCCGATTTCAACTAAAAAAGTTTTTTAAAGTGAATAGTTGAATTATAGTTTTCAATTATAATATTATTCAGTTAAAAATGAAACTGTTTCAATTCGATAGTCTTAGTCATTTAAAAAATTGGAAAAATTGTTTCAGTCTACAATATTCAATTTTTAATCCATTCAATTTTAATATTTTTAATAAAGAAATTGAAAATTATTTAAAGCTTAGCAATATTTGACTGTTTATTGAAGACAAGTGAATTGAAACCAAACATCTTTAACGACTTAAAATTAATTAGAAAATTTAAGATTCTTTTTTAAAAAATCAAGCAAAGTGTTAAAACCTACTAAATTCGAATATTCCTACTGAAATTTTGGTGCGAATAGCAAAAAATTTTCTTCTTAATTATTCTTTAAATTTTAAATTAGTTTCAAACATTAAAAATTCAATGTCTCAAATCTTAAACGTAATTGCAAACCTAGTTTAAAATTTAAAGATTAATTCAAATCAAAATTTTTGTGCGAATAGCACCAAAATTTCAGATCGAATAATAGAATTTGATAGGTTCAAATACTTTGTTTAATTTATTTGAAATAATTTTCAATCTTTAAAAAACTTCTCAATATTCTTTAAAGTCACTCAAATATTTGTCTACAAATAATAAGTAACTTTAGAATCTGGAAATTCTTAAATTTTAAACGGATTCAGAATATTTTTGTCGCAGATCCATTGAAAAATATCTTATTTATTACATTTACAGTTGATAAAATAAAAATGCTTTTTATGAAAAAATTTAAGTTCAAAAGCTTTCACTGTTTACTTGTGTAAGCCTTCACGTTCAGTTGTCTAAACAATTATTATTTGTCAAAACAAATCCCCCCTGTACATTTCAGAAATGTATTGTTTTTTGAGTAAATAATACCATTCATCAAGTTTAACAGAAATATTTTTTATTTAAAATATTTTTAAATTGTCGAAAAATCTGGTTTACATTCGTTTGTCCACTAATTCACTTTTGAAATACTATGATTTCAGAATAAAATTGCTGCAAGATTGATTCAAAAATCGTATTTATTTCTATATATGAACACGTCGTTTTTTGGTAAAAATGAGCAGATTATAAGCCATCTATAAAAGTAAAGAATACTACAAAATATTAGAACAAAATTTTTTTTTACATTAAATGATATACTTAAATTAAGAATAAGTGAAAACTAAACAAGTTAAAAAGCCAAAATTTTTCTTCATATACATTTTTTCACACACTGCTGGCACAAGGGGTGTTCATCACCCCACGCTTTTAACAAGTCAACTTTGGACGGCTGCCGATCTAACACTAACGCTTGGCGATCTATCATAAAATACTTTCCTGCTAGTTACTAATCTTAATAAATTTCCGATGGAGGCACATTTTCAATTTTTTTTGAATTTAGTATACTTAATTGAAGCGCAAACTTTTTTTGGGGCATCTGACACCCCAGGTGACATTTAAGGGTTAATCAATTAATAATCATTAAATTGTGCCTTTTCACAATTCTCGAAAGTGGTTTTTACGAGTCTCCAAAAACAAACTCGTGAAGAGGGTGTTGAATTTTGAATTTCCTTATTTTTATTTTATCTTCTTAGTATTCTCAGAATGCCATGCTGGAAAGGCCGCAGAGAAAGAATACAAAACTGATGAAGCATTATCAACATTTTTTGGTATAAAACCTGACGCTATGAAGAAACCATGCAAGAAAGGTGGTAAAAGCTACCAAGATAAGCTGAACAACGCATCAGATAAACTTGGAAAACTTCAAAGTTCTTTAGTATCAGGCCATGAACCGGCATTTAATGATTACGAGTTCCCGAAAGCTGTTATCACAGAAGCAATACCATGCGCTTCGAGTGATGAATTTAACAACGCTCTTAATTACTATAAAAATAAATCGTAAGTTTGTTTAATCTTTTATATAAAAATCGGATACAATTTTTCAGATAAAATTTCTCCGCCCGTCACTACTATCCCATCACTCACTTCCTCATCCTAACTACCTTCCAGACCTGTATCCAAACATCCCCTAAAATACTGCCCACCCTTAAACTTTGACTCCACGTACAAGTGACTTACCACTTCTCTTCTACTTTACCTGCCCTACACCACTTCCTATAACCTACTAGCCCTTCCCCAAAACACCAATACTACATAGAGCTGACTTCTTCAAATCTGTATTCCTTCCTGTACATTTATTATCATACTTTCTTCTCCAACCAACTAAGATCCGATTCAATTAATCCCCTGCTTTCCCTTCCCTCTCTACTACTACGGATCCTTACCAATCAACCTAGTACGCTGTTCCTAATCCCCAAAAACTAAATTCCTTTGCGTACTGCTCCCCTACCTCCTTGCATGTCCTCCTACACCCCTCTCGAATTTCCACTGCTCACTCCCATTTTGTCCTTTCTTCTTCTACTCCTCTTCACATACTATCCCTAGTACTTATACTCTACTTTCTCCATCTTCACTTCTATAGTCCTTCTGCACTCCCTTTCATCTAATATTGCCTCTTCTCTGACTTTGCCTTCAATCTAAAACATCTCTGCTACTACAGTCCTTTACAGACCACCTCACAATTGTCTCACCAGCCCTCCAATAGCTTCCTTTCTGGTGCAGCCTCTCCTGATGATTTCCCTTTGCCCATCACTGTCTTACAGCTATTCCTCCGCTAATACTACCAACGCGAACACTCCTTCTCTACTACCCAAACACTACATTCTTTCGCAGACTTTCCAATACCTGGTTCCCTGAACTATAGATTACTGAACTTTTCCATACGTTCCTCATTTGCCTTCTCACTTCTTTTCCTACTGCCCCTCCTTAGGGGGGAGGGGGGTACGAGCGTCATACAGTGGGGAAAAAAAACGTTCGTGGACAAATTGATTTCCAGAAGACAATTATTATCCGATTTTATCTTTCTTTTAATAAAACTAATAAAATTTGGCATCGATCTCTCATGGCCGAGTTGTGTATTTTTGTTTATTTAATAATAAACATGAAAAAAATTGACTTTTTAATTATACGCGTTTAAACAAAAACGATTCGATTCAATAAAAAATACCTATAAAACTGAAAACAGCTATCCAACAATGATGTCCAATAGCAAGGCAAATGCTATAAATCGTATTCAATTTGTTATAAACAAATAAGTGTATTAAAAATGTTTTCGTGGAGATTGGCGACGACTCGTCACTTGATTCGCACTAAATTTGAACAATTTGTGAGAAAAGAGTTTTTTAGTCACATTCATAAAAGTTAATAAATAATTTGATATTTGGAGAGGAAGTCTCGAAAACTATTATCCATATCAGGTATTTTTCATACAACAAATAAAAGTTTTTCTATGAAATCCATCATGTATTACTTGAAACTAAGCCCTAAGTATCCTATTTGGTCACCAAATAAAAGTGAATCATTCTTTAAGCTACCTGAATTAACAAATGCACTATTTGTCTTTTCTGGAGGTACAAACTTGATTTTTTCGATGCAATTAACTGTAAATAACTATCTTTTAAATTTTTACGAAGATTTTGATGAAAATTAACAATTTTTTATTGTAAGAAACAATTGTTCAAACTAATCTTTATCATTTCATGTATTTATAAATAAAATACTGCCTTTTTCACGTAATTAAGGGCCAATTATTTAGTAATATTTTGTTCTATAAAGCGATAACAATGAATCATTGGGTAGCGAAAATTAATTAACAAATGTATTCTTTGGCTCTTTTTCAGCATTTAAACTTGTTATTTTGTGCTTTATGAACTGTTAATAACACACTTCTTCAAAACTTTGTTTGATAGTTCGATAACGATTCACTATTTTTATTTTTATTAACAATGATTGAACAAATTTTTCTCGGTCTATGTATTAGTTAACTAAAATGTCTTTTGGTATGGAATTTAATTTAAATTACTAAGAAATAATTCTTTTTGCCATAACTTAATAAAATAAGATTATTTATTAGAGAAATTTAATAAATACTTGACTTTCTTTTTCAGTTAAGGGAACTGATCAGTTCATTTTGAAAATAACCTATTACGTATATATGCCCACGATAATTAAATTGTTCATGAAAATAAAAATAGTGGATTGTTCTCGAACTATTAAAAAAAGTTGAAAGGTGTTCTATAATGAGTTGAGTACATTAAAAAACAAGTTTAAATGACTAACAGTAGCCAAATAATGCATTTGTTAATTAGTTTTGGTTAAAAATATTTTAAATGTTATCGATTCATAGGAAAAAATCATTGCTAAATAACTGGTTGTTAATCACTTGAAAATAACACTAAATTATTTATAAGTGCATGAAATAATGCATATTTGTTTGAACAATATATATTAAGTTATTAAGCCAGTTTAAACAATTATTAATTTTAATCTGGTTTCCAAATATTATAATTAGATTTTATTTACAATTAATATGTGATCGATTCAATACAAAAAGAACTTGATTTATTTCATCAAAAATACCTGATATATACATTTGTTTATAAAAATTACTTTTAAAATAAGAAATTATTGTTTAACATTTCTTAATTGGAATAGATGGTTAAAATTTAGTGCGGATTAAGTAAAGAATCGCCGCCAATTAACTTCGAATAGATTTTTTTATTGTCGATTTTCAGTTTTATTCTCCTACGCATAACAAAAACAGGATTAAAGAAATTTAATTATTAATTTTATTCAAAACAAAACTTTAAAAAAATTAAAGTTCATCAGATTCGGAAGAGTCTGACGATCAGAAATTTTGTCTTCTCTATTTGTTTATTTATATATTTTTCTACTTAAAGTATGAAAACACTGAAATTTTGTACCTCATAATTTCTATGCTTTAATAACTGATTAGGTCAAGTTTATATTTTATTGCGTAAATATTTAGGGACTCATAGAACACAAATAATTTGTTCATTATCCCATTTACATGTTTTAAACCAATTTTATGAACAAATTAGCAAATAGTCTTATTATCGGTAAAAAAATTCTTTCTGCTAAAAATGCTTTATATTAATGTAGGAATTACATTTAAGTGGAAGCTTCTAATGTGTCCCCTAAGGGTTTACATTTTTCTTACACCTTCTTTATTCCTTTACACACCCTCCACACACTTACTTGGTGGTGGAAGGGGGACCTACAGTTTAAGGTGGGTTCCGAACCACCAAGAGCAACAGCCTTAAGTACTTAGAGAAAACCTTTTTCTCTAGAGGTACCGGTCCCACGACTCTCCGGAGATGAACAACTCCCTTGCTAGGCTAGTGTTCACCGCATGGGCCACCGAGACTCTTCCAGAGTGCGAGGCGGGAATCGAACCCGCAAGCCGAAGGAGTGGGTCCAAAGCCTACGCTTTAGCCCCCACGACCATCGTCCCACTAATTACATTTAAGTGTAAAACTATTTAAAAAGTTTATAATAACCATTGTTCGAAATAGTTATTGTGGTAAAATATTAATATTTAAAATTTTTTCAAATAATAATTTTTTTCAATTGTCAGAACGACTTTAGGTATTTTTAAAAATAATAAATAATATTTTATAAAATATAAAAATTGAAATTTGTGTAAACGAATATAATTGTTTGGCCCTTTTACGTAGATGTACAGTAGGGTGGCTCAAAAACGCTTTTTTTTAGAGGCAACGATCCTTTAAATTTCATTCCAAATTCGCAAAAAGAAATTACCAATTTTTTTTGTCGATTTCAACAGGTGCCGGTTTCGACTTGAAGTTTCCCATGTAAAATGCATAGGGGAAAATCACTTTTTTGATTTTTTGGAATAATTTTTTAGGGTTTGAAAAAATGTCACGGGAAAGTATAGGAGCCTGTTAAAAATTATCCAACGAAGAATTTCATATATCAGACATATGAATTTGACGCCCCTAATACGCCGCCACGAGTACCTGAAACCTACCCTAAAAAAATGTAAATTCCAGATAAAATCGACCTTTTGAGCACTTCATTATGATTTTTTTTTTAATTGAAATTATTAATATTGGTCCAGTTGAATATATATCACTATGATTTTTTAAATTAATTTTTCATTATTTATACAATTGGAATTTCTTTAAATAATTTTTTTAGAACATTTATATATTTCTCTCTAAAAATTATGAATACTAGTCTAGTCGAATATTTAACAACATTGTTTCACTCATTTTTAATTGTTTAGTCACATGTATATTGTGTAAATAATTTCGTTTTAAATGTTTTTTAAATTAAAATTATTAATTTTGGTCTAGTGGACTATTTATCAGTAAAAATGGTATACTGATTAATAATTAATTTAATAATAATTCATTTATCAGTCATATTTAAGAAATAATTTTTATAAAAAAAAGTTTTTAATGAAATAATACAAACAATGTTGATAAAGATCCCACTGTGTAAACATTAATAACTATTGAGAAATAAATCATTGAAAAAAGTCCATCTGTTTAAACAATTTAAAATTGATAAACCAATATTATATAAATATTCCAATAGACCAATGGTAATAATTTTTAAGGAAAAAATATTAATTTTCGTAACAAAATTGTTTAAACAAAATCAATTTGTTAGAATAATAAAAAAATTATGAATAATTGTTAATAAATATTCCACTAGACCAATATTTATAGATTGAAGTAAAAAAAGACGAGAATAAAGTGCTCAATGGGTCGATTTCATGAAGAATTGATATTTTCGGTTTTGAAATGGACTACTTAATCCTAGAAAATAAAGACAATTATTTTGAAATAAATACAAATTTCTATTAAAATAAAATAGAATTTGCCTACAGCAAAGATATTTTCTGTTTACTGTAGATAAAATGTACCATTCGGTGATGAAATAACGAATTAATTTTAAATAATTACTTGTTCCATTAACACCTAGCTAAAAATTAACATTATTTTCTTGGATTGAGGTTCTTATTTTGATCTCTCTAATAGTTTAATGGAAAAGCACCTGATGGGAAATCAGAAGTTCTTTGGCTCGATTCCTTGTTAAGCGAAAGATTATTTTTTTTAAGAAAATTAAAACCTTTTTTGGATGACCTACCTATTATTTATTGAATTTTATTTTATTAATATTGAGTTTTCATCCTAAAGCAAAATACGTCACGCGCAGATAGCGCGAAAATGATGCTGATATTTAAATTGAATATCGTTTGATTTCCAGACCGAAGCAGGACCCTCCCCCAAAACATTGATGCGGATCCAGAGAACTAAAGGACAATACACATATGACGACTTCTGATCATTCTACAATCTAGTTCTAATCCTATAATCTTATCTTATAATTAATTTTTTTAATTGCTCGCTCGCCTCTAGATCACAGTCCAACTGAAGTTTCCTATATTATAAACGCATTTCTTTTGCGATTTTTGTGGTGTGCTATAAAAAATAAACATTAAAAAAAGTACAAAAAGATTTAAGTAGAATACTAGTACATACATTGTAAAGCCAGGCGCAGTTATTGGAGTGTCAAATTAGTAAAGTTTTTTCTTTGGGAAAATTTGTAAATTTAATGTTCTGTCCTGTCATAAATATAATATGTAGTGTTTAATAAAAGTTATTATATCTCAATCTGTTATTTCCTGTTACAAAAAAATTATTTTTCATACAATTATTATTAGAATTACCTTATATGATTGGTGTAAACATATTTATAAACAATACGCTGGATGTGCAATTTCTAAATACAAAAGACCCTTTTTCACTAAAATTATCTGAAAATAAATAAACATAGTTAATAAAACTAGATGTAAGACATCACGTAAGAATCTTTGCAATTTTCAGGAATTCATTTACATAATTGCTATATA
>NC_046662.1:54421992-54422992 GCF_010883055.1 Belonocnema kinseyi | reverse complement strand
AGGTCATTGGAAGGTCAAATCGGGAGAAAACGGTAAAAAAATCCAAAAAAATACGTTATAGGTTTTTGGAGTCGCTAATTACGAATCTGGCATCCGTTGAACGCTATCTCTTCAGGTTCAAGGTCATTTGAAGGTCATTTGAAGGTCAAATCGAGAAAAACCGGTAAAAATTTAAAAAAATATGTGTTATAGGTTTTTGGGGTCCCTGATTATGAACCTGGTGTCCGCTGACCTTTATCGCGTCGGTCTCAAGGTCATTTGAAAGTCAAATCAATAAAAAACGCTGAAAAAATAAAAAAAATATGTTGACCTTCAAATGACCTTCAAATGACCTTGAACCTGAAGCGATAGAGTTCAACGGATGCCAGATTCGTAATTAGCGACTCCAAAAACCTATAACGTATTTTTTTGGATTTTTTACCGTTTTCTCTCGATTTGACCTTCCAATGACCTTGAACCTGACGCGATAAAAGTCAAAGGACGCCAGATTTGTATACGGCGACCCCGAAAACCATAGTAAACCCGAGCTAACCTTAGAATACATGTGTAAGAGTGTCAAATCTCTCGAAAATACAGTTGGTGGGTAGTGGTGTTTCCTATATTTGTAGGGGGGTGGAGGGTAGTCCGTTTAGCATGCAATCGACTCGTGATACTTATAAGATATTACCATGATTTTTTCAGATTTTTTGGTCCAAAAATAAATTAGGCCAAAAACCGGCCTTACCGACCCTCCCCCTTTGATTAAAATGACATTAAAATCAAGTTTTACGATTTTAAACCGATTTATAAACATTGAAAATACTTTACTGGGGGTTTTTGAGGTCGCTGAACACGAATTTTAAGTTTTTTCTTCAAAAAACAACTCCTAGTCGGCGTAAGTGGACAATAAACGTGATACATTGATATTTTTTTCAAAAAATCGATGTTTTGGATACTGTTCTGGAGGTTTTCCACTACATGAATCACAAAACTAGAACTTTTTTCGACCCTTGATCATAAA
>NC_046662.1:54415614-54421892 GCF_010883055.1 Belonocnema kinseyi | reverse complement strand
GGGGGGTGGGGGTGGAGGGTAGTCCGTTTAGCGTGCAATCGACTCGGGATACTTATAAGATACTAGCATGATTTTTTCAGATTTTTTGGTCCAAAAATAAATTAGGCAAAAAACCGGCCATACTGACCCTCCCCCTTTGAAGCAAATTTTCACTTTTCGCGATTTTCTGCTTTTTCATCGCCGTATGACGGGTTGAAATTTTTGTAAAAAAAATCAAAACATGGTTTTCGATGTATTTTTTCCCGTAGAATTCGATTATGGAGTCAAAAAAATAAAAATTTTCTTTATTTTTTTTTTATCTAAAAAAAACCATGAAAAAAACCGTAAAAAATGAGGTTTTTCGAGCAAAACCCCATAAAAAAGTAGCTGGACCCTACTTTTTTTATTGCAAATTCGGATTCAGCGTCGAAAAATATATAAGAATATATAGGTCTGGTCAATTGCACAGACACTTTTGTTTTTTTTGTGGTCCTATGTAATTCTTGAATTATAAAATTATGAAGAGGATAAAATACGTGTAATTTGAAAGATTTTAAACCATTTTTAATTTTTTTTAATTTTCTGAAAAATGGATCTCAAATAATTCAAGGCGCCTTTTTCAGTGTTGATAATTTTTTTTGTTATTTCATGTGAGGAATATTGCGAGTCAGTTTAGAAGATGTTTAGAAATTTAAAAGGTTTTGAAGAGATTACAAATATTTTTGAACTTTGAAATATTTTCAAAATCTTAGCAAACATTTATCCGGAAAACATAAAAAGACAACAGCTTTTCAACTAAGACATTTCCAGAAATTTCTTTGACAATAAAACTTTCGAAGTTTTTTAAATTTTGAAGATGTATAATTGAAAACTTGACTTTTGATTTTCAAAACTTCAAAAACTGATGTTAATGCTTTCATTTAGAAATTTATTTAGTTATGAAGATTAACAAATAAAAACTGGACCTTTGATCAAAATAATTTCCAAAAATAATTTTGATGCTTTACATTTGAAATTTGTTCCATTTCAAAGATTTGAAATTAAGAACTTAAATTTTAATTTTAAAAAATCATCCAAATTTAAGAAATTTTATTTTACCTTCTTATCAGAGCAGGTATTAAAATTGTGTGAAATTTGACCCTCCCCTCCCCCCAATTTTTGTTAAATTTCCATCCTTTGAGATGCCCTCAATCCAAAAAATAGGTTTTTACGAATACGTCTGTCTGTTGGTCTGTCTGTATATCTGTATGTCTGTCTGTGAGCACAATAACTTTAGAAAAAATTAATGTATTAGATTAGCCTTTGGTCTACTCTTTTTAGTATTCCAACCTGAAGGTCAAATTCGTTAGCCAGTCATTTTAAATTGAAATTCAAAAAGTTATCGCAATTTTTATGCTTTCGAGATCATTGTTTTTGAAAATTTACAAAAAAATTCTCTGTGTACGGATATTCATAGTGCTGAAAATCACGAAAAATTTATCTTCAAGACTTTTTTCACAAAACCAAAAATTAGCAAACCTTTAAATTTGATAAAATTCTTAAAAACCCACGAAAATGAACACTCGAAGCCAAAAAATGCACAATATGAAAGAAATTCTGAAAAAGAAAAATATTGCTTTGTGAATACCCTACAAGATTATCCTAAACAAATTTTTAATTTCCCTGCAAAATTGAACATTCCAATTTTGACAGTATAAAAAGCAATAGAAAATCAAAAATTAAACTTTACATCAAATTATCCAAAAAAAAAGGGAAAAACGAATAGACCAAAATTATACATTTGAAAAGGATCTACAGATGCTTAGTTTTCATTTTAACAATGAAAAACATCATTTACAGTAAAAAAAAATCTGCCCGCTACGTGTGCACATGCTCGGCACAACTTTTGTCATTTAATTTCTTTTTCGACTTGCGTCTGGGGTTTTAAAAAAAATTTTATTTAAATTTGTTATCCTATTTTTTACAAATAAAAGAAAAAGAGAACTATCAAATAATTCTTCATGACAAATTTATTTATTTTTACGTCCTCATCAGAGAATTCGTCTGCCTGTCGGTCTGTCTTTATATCTATCTTTATGTATGTATGACTATCTTATGTATTTCTGTATGTTTATATATAAGTGTGTCTGTCTGTGAACACGGTAACTTTTTTAAAATTAACCTATTGGAGTAGCCTTTGGTATACTATTTTAGTGCTTCACACTAAAGGACAAGTTCATTAGCCAGTCATTTTGAATAAAAATGCGAAAAGTGGCTTTTTTATCAAAGAAAAAGTTAGCAGAGTAATAAAATTTACATTTCACAAAATACATGAAAATGAACATTTGAAGCAAAAATAACGCACGATTTGAAAAAAGTCAACAAAAGAAAAATGTCCCTTTTTGAATGCCCTACAAGATTATCATGCACAATTTGGAATTTTCTTGGAAAATTAAAAATTCAAATTTAAACAGCACAAAAAAATTTTGGAATATCAAAAATTACATTTTTTCTTTTCAAAATCTTACAGTATTCCAAGGATTCTCAGTTATACAGTTTTTTAAAGAATGCGTGTTTTTTGAAAGAGAAAATGAAACTACGCTTGAACAAGAGAGAATTCACAATTACCAGATTACTGCTGTTGACGCTTTTAGCTTTAGTTTCAAAAATTCTGTGCACAAGTTTGGGAGATATAAAAAGACAGAGTGCGTAGCGCGAGTTCAAATGGAAGAGGATCATTAAAGTTTACTAAGTTTATTAGAATTAAAAACTGATCAATAGTAATAATGTTGTACAGTAAAAACTTACGTCTAACTTGCTACGCTTGAAAGGGTCCGAGGCGAATTTTCCTATAAACCACCGAATTCAACCTTTACTTCTTTTTTCACGAACGTATAGCACAGCGGACTTTATTCGAAATAGACACTTTTTACAGCGACAGAAAGTCTCAGACGAAGACACTTTATTACAAGACTCGAATACGCGTTAACTACAGTATACTCTACGACACTTCTCTTTTTCGGAGCTGTAGGGGAAGCGAGCAGGAAGTGTCAGATAACCCTCTCTCCTGCGTCAAGCCGCCTTCGGCGCAATAGGCGTAGCCGGGCGCGTGTGCGCGTGCGTGAGATGAGGCAAGGAGTGAGGGCAAGCGAAAAAAGAAGAAAGCGCAAGACGAGAAATGTCGTAGCAAGAAGTGTCGTAGTTTCCATAAATCTAGTCAGACGCTTTTGATTACTGCCTTGTCTGACTAGATACATGTTCTTCCACTAAGTGGGTTATACAGTAGACAGGCCTACAAAAAAAATTTTTTTCGTAGTCTTGGATGTCAATATGATATTCCTATGTATTTTTTTACGTTAAAACAGAATATGCAACCCGTTTAACCCCTACCTCAAAGAAGCCAATAAACTACTAAAACTGCAAAAATTATTTATCCTTCACCATTTTCATGTTATTACGAATATAATATCAAATTTCAGTAGATGCGAACCCAGAAAACTTTCCTTCTCGAAACTATTTCACTTAAATTTCAATTACGAATGTTCAGGTTTTTGCGACTTTAGTTACAAGTTATGTAACAGAAATTATGAGAGTAATAAAAAAGTGTGAATTTAATTTATAGAAAATAAGTTTAGTTAACAAAATTTAAGTTATAAGAAAGAAAGTTTTTTGGTTTCACGTGTGTTCAGACTTTTTAGATTTGTTAAATGTTAAATAACAGAAATTCTGTGATGAATCGGAACACGTAACTTTTTTGTTTGTTAAAGATATTATCAGATGTTAGCCTTGCTAAAAAATTTCTAGTTGCTGGGTAGCACGACTTTTCTGTTTTTTTTTATTTGGATATAATTTATGCAATAGAAATTATGAGAATTCAGGTAACGGAAATTCTGCGCGGAACAGAAAAAAGTTACTCTTTTGTTAGTAAAGGTGTTATCTGATCTTTGGCTTGCTTACAGATTTTTAAGAATACTAGTTTTCTGGGTTTCACGAATGATCATATTTTTGTTAATTTTGTTACAAGTTATGTAACCGAAATTCTGAAATATAGGCTTTTTTTATTGTCGAGAAGAAAACAATATCTTAACGTTTGAAACGCCTACAAGTGATCGCTAAAGCTCGATTTTTATTTGTTGATTTGGCTCAACTTTAAAGCTTAATTATGACCAAAATAAGATAACAACACTGTATATAACAAATAAATATTCGCACTTGCTCAAGGATATTAAAAACAACCATGACTTTTTTATCTAATTAAATATAATACATTTTTCATTAAAAAGGTAAAAATTAGTAAAGTTATGGTTACTCAAGGTAGAAAAGCTTATTTTTTGTATGTAAAAACTTTGAAATATACAAAACTTATTTACCGAGAAATTTTTTTTTCTGATACAATTTTTCTCTTATCGCTTCTTGCTTAATCTAAAAAATGATTGGATTAGATGGGCTAAAAGCTTGTTTTCTTGAGAAAAAGATTTTCTAAATTTTAGTTACATCCAATTTTCTAAGTAAATAAATAAATTAAGGTCAAGTATCATCATTCCCTGTAAATTTTTTTAAAATTATATTTAATGATTTCAGGTATTGGAGGAATAATGTTTATAAATTGAATGCGGCAAAGCCGTCGATAATTTTTCTCCCAAGAAATTGAACTTCTAGGTATTTACTAAAATCGTATCATTTCAAGGATAAGAACAATAAATAAACACGATTAGAATTAAGTAATCAACAAATGCTTTCTTTCTTCTTGGAAAGTTGACTAAAAGTTCAAAGCAGCAGCTTCAACTTCGAGAATAAACTTTTCCTGCAAACAGACAATTTAAAATATTAGAGATCAGTTTTTTTCTGGAATATACACATCTATTCGTGGCTTGAAACTCGATAACCAGTTTTTTTTTTTAATTCGATATTCTTGATGCAAACTTTCTTAAAATTTCATCAATTTTATACATTGAAAAAAAATTGTTCTTGAATCAAGAAATTATTACTTGATTCAAGTCAATCGCAGGTACGAATGGGGACGATAGAATATTTAGAAAAATTTAGAATAGAATTTTTAGTTATTTCAAAAAAGGCTCGATACTTTTTTTCCTTATATATTTAAAAATGATTAAAAATATCTAAAAGTAATGAACAATAAATAAAAAATCGCCGTAAAATGCGCAGTTTTTAATTTATCCAACTCTTTTATTGTATATAACACTCTCTTACTAAATTTTTAATGCCAAAAAACATTCCTTAAACAATAATTTCAAATATTTGAATATCCGCTCAAACACTAACTAGAGCATATAAAAAATAAATAACTTTTAAGTTCGAAAACGCTTTAATAACATTAGTGACAAATATATACTTTTTGATTTATTTAATTCTTTTATAATACTTTTTAACTCAGTTTTTAATTTAAAATAACAATTCCTGAAAAAATGTTTAAAAATGTAGATAAAATTGATCACTAGTTTAAATATTACCTATTTAAAAAAAAATGCTTGATTTTTTATTTTCATTTTAAATATAAAATACTTCGAAAGCAGAAGAAACAAGAATTCTGCAAAAAAACCTTTAGTGCAAGAACTTGCAGGTAAAAAAACGATCTCATGGTGGTCAGCTGAAAAATATTTGTTTGCTTCCTTCTTTCATTCTCAATTATTTTATTTAAAAAATTTTTAAGTGTCAATTTTGGAATTGTTCCTTTATAAAATGAAATGCATTCTTAATAAAATTTTAAAAAATGTTATTGAATTCTTTTTCCGTAAATATTTTGCTTTAAAAACGCATACAATTTTCTTAAATTATCAAGAAAATGTAATAATTATATGCAATTTTCTATGATCACTGAATTCACTGACTGAAAAACCTAATTCTGTTAATTATATTTTTTTAAAAACCTAAATATCTGCTTAATTATTTAAAATAGCAATATTATATGCACGCTGCAGTTCGCAGGAAGCATTGAATTGCCAATAAATATTATAAAAATATAAAACAAGATATTAACTATTTCAGATAGCAAGTAAGAATATAAAATTGAAAATTATTTTCAAAATTCCTGCCTACAGTCTGTCAAGTTAAAGCGTGGGTAACTTTTTTGGTAAAATATTTTATTTAAACGCATGTTTCTACATGGAATTACATTTGTCAAGGTGTCGAGCAAAATGTTTTTCTGTTAGAATTTTGTCCAATCACCGCCGGAGTCGATGATGGCCTGGCACCTCGCTTCAGGTGACTGTGAGGGCCAATCCAACGTTACGACTCCAGCCTCCTCCTTCCAAGCCCTACACAGCTTGCTGCGGTGTTTGGGATCATTATCCTCTTGCAGT
>NC_046662.1:54389166-54415514 GCF_010883055.1 Belonocnema kinseyi | reverse complement strand
CATGAAAGAGAGAGCTCTTCTTAATATTTTGACACCAAAATCATGTCGATACACCTTACCGACTGCGAGTAAAGCCACCCACGCTTTAACTTGACAGACTGTTATAAAGGAATTTGTTTTTCATTAAGGCAAAATTAATCCTTTGAATTCAGCTAGATTACCATTTTTTTTCTAAAGTTAAAAAATCTGTTGCCTGAAACTCATTTAGTTTAAATTAGAATAACACATGATCTTTTTGTATTTTCGAAACTATTTTTTTTACTTATAACTTTCATGAATTTTGCCATTTCCGTGATTTTAAGTCTGCTATTATTAAACACGAAAATTTTGTGAAAACAAAATCCAACTATGTCCTACAACTCTAATTTAAATTAAATAAGTTCACATAACACAATTTTTAACTTATGCAGTAAGAAGTAAATTAATTTAGACTAATATATTAATTTGCATAGTATGTGTGTGATGTCTATTGTATCAAGTCTACAGTTCTTATGTTGAAAAAATTGATTTGATTCTATCACATTTATTTTAAATTAATAATCTTTTAAAGGAAAATATTCAAGCATTGTTCTAAGAAAAATAATGTCTTCGCTGATTACATTCATTTTCTCGTCTGAAGAACATGAACATTGTTTCAATTAAAATAGTAGTGAAAATAAGTAAATGAATTTACGTGGATCAAGAAACATTTTGTTAGAGTTTTAGTTACTCTTTTGTCAACTTATGGGATAAATCGAACAGCTGGGGACTAGGGGGTTGAAGAGATGGTGGGAGCTTTTCGAGGGGATGAGCTACAAATTTGTTATATTCAAGTACAACAATGGCATAAAGGAGGATTAGTTGTGGAAGGGGTCTTTTCGCGGTATTCAGGAACTTGTCCGGAAACACAAAGAGGATAGGGATCCGGGGATTTGAGATCCACAGGACGGCGCGCCTCGAGCACTCTACGTAGATCCATTGAGGAGCGATGAAATGTCCAATAGGGTAGTGGAATCGGTCCGTAGGTATCCAGGGGCACGTTTTCCTGTTCCTGCAATGCTTACCGGCGGCGGAGGGCAAGGCATTTGCGGAGATTAGGTCGACAATGCTTTCGTGCTGGGGCTTGGGGATTTATGAATCTTGCTCGATAACCGCATAAGGGGCTCTTACCTGGAGGTGTTGTTCGAGGGGGCTGACGTCTATCCCCAATAACTGGTGATGCCTGGGGGTTTTCTTTTGCCCCCGGAGTAAAGCTGGGGCTCCATCTATGCGTTTGGGGCTTCGTTGACTTAGAGGTCTCCAAGCCGCCACCCAAGAGACAAAATAAAAAGAAGACACATGTAGGAGGAGGGTGGATGTGATATTCGGCCTCGAGGGACCCACTGACGGCGAGGGGTCCGTTGAGCACTCGGTTGTCTGTGTGTGTAAGTGTGTGTGACAATCGGCCTCTGTGAACCCTCTGGCGGGGAGGAGTCCGTTGAGTACTCGGCTGTATATTTATGTGCGTGGACATGTTTGATGACGATGAAAATATTCTGAAAAGGCATTGAAGGTGTTTTAAAAAAAGAATTAAAACCAGTCGTACGTGATTACAAATCAGGATGCAGCTCAGGATTGCCAGCAAGAGGCAAGAGGGTGCACGGTATCGCGACGGATAATTCACGAGGGTGAATGTCGTTTTCGGTTTGGTGCGTCTGGCTCCGACGTGTGTTGAGACGCAGTGATCTTGTGTTGCGTGCTGGGTGGCAGCTCCGCGGCGAGAGCGTGCATCTAGATGGTAGATCCGGTTTTTGTGACGACCAACGAGAGCACTTCCTTATTTATAGAGGAGGCTCGCGCGTCGTGTGCGAAGAGGGGATAGCAACGTCGCGTAGTGGCTGGCGCATGTGAAGAGGGGATATTGCGATGGCAGTTAGTTCTCCGCGAAAATGGTGGTAGAGATGCCGCATAGTGGCTACCGTGTTGAAAAGGGGGATATTGAAACGATGGTTGGTTTGTCTTGCGGGTGTCGCCATTTAATTCCATGTAAATGTCAATTTTTATATAAGCAGCCCCAATACGTTGCAAGAAAAAAAACTTTAATTATTATTAAAAATTTGTATGTACGCTGGCGAGCCACAATTTATCATAAGAATATTATATTCTTAATTCAATATTTTATCAAACTAGACGCAAATAAGTATAATGGAACAAATTAACTCAATAGTTTTTTGCTCAGAGTAAATATATTATTGATTCAAATGGTTTTCCTGATTCTATTATTTTCTTGATTCAAGAAAATCAGACCTTTGTAAAAAGAAAATACTTGCTTCTTTCAAGTAAAATCAGCCAAGTAAACTAACCTACTTGATTTATTGCAATTTTTTTCAGTGTACTAAAACAAGAGTACAAGATGTTGGATCCGCATAAAATCGATGGCTTGAAATTTGATAAACTTTTAATGAAAGAAAAACAAACCTTTCTAAAAATAAAATGGTGCGTAATCGTTAATAAGCTAGATTCAATCGAGGGTCAGGCTTGGCGAAATAGCCTGACCATCAATGTTGGTCCTAGCCAGATATAGTGTTTCAGTCTAACTTGACCTAGGCTGGATCACAAGGCCAGGGCCTAGTTGTGCCAGGCTTACGTTCGGTTGAGCCCACGATAAAATTTTCACACGGGTACTGTACAAATAACTCAAAAAAGTCTAGAAAATACGCTTATCTTGCAACCTGCTGGAAAAATAAATTTTAATACAAATTTGAATTGTGTTCAATAATCCAGCAATTTTGTTGACAAAATTTCACCCAAATAGATGAGTTTCTAGACAAGAGTGATATTTTTGACTGAAAAAGATAAGTTTTCAACTAGATACATATTCTTTCAGTGAAAAATGTTTCACAGAAAAATGTAATAGTTGACTTTTCCCTAACTAATCTTTATCAGGTAAACCAATGAGTACATATATTTAATAAAATAATATCATTTGAGCTCTATTTACATTTACTTGTCTCCACAAATTTTTCAAAATGTTATTCGCGGATCTAAAGATACGTCTTGTCTAATGGCTTCTTGTTATTTACATATTTGGCAACACATACTATTACTTCTTAATTAGTTATATTTTGAAATTGTTCAATTACATATTTTATTATCTTACGTTAAAAAACAAATAATTTAATTTTTAATAAAATATGGGACTGAAAGACTAATCTGTGAGTATTTTCAAATTAAACTCTGGAGAATAAAGAAATTGAAATTTTTTTATTAAATAAGAAACTTATTATAATTTATTTTTATATAATGGAAGGAATTCCAAAAAATAAATCCAAAAATCGAACGACCAGATTTGGATAAACACCATAAAATGTTCCTATAATACATCAAATTTTTATTTTTATCTGAAAGAAAATCTTAGGTTTCTTCTTTTAGGAAACTTGAGGTTAAAAATTAAAATTAAAAGTTTTTATAATTAATTTTATTTCATATTTGAGCAGGATCTTGCCAACTACCGGTAAGCCACATTGGCGGTATATATAATAGAAAAATAATAGAAAGTCTACAAAGAAGAAAAAATAGTAAACTGACATAAACGAATTCTGTGACAAATCACAGAGGTGTGATTCCACTCGCTTTTCTACGGGGCTTTGAAAGAGGAAATGATATGACTTACATTACTTGTTCACGTTAACGAATAAAATCAGCTCACAATTTTATTAGAAAATAAATAATTTTTCGCTCACTAGTTTTTATTTTTGATACTTACCAGTTAAGGAGAACAAATTTTTTACCTTAAACTGCTTTATGAAATGTAAATATGAGTAACTTAGAAGGATAAGCTCTAGTACAATCAATTAGATAAGGATAAAGAATAGATAAGGAAAAGATAAGGATAAATCAAAATATAGATATTATGATATTACCCGCAGACAAAGGCAACACAACAGTAATAATGAATAAAGAAGACTACTAATCCCATCTAACCAAAACTTTACGGGCTCTCAAAAATCCACAAAGAAAAGATTCCACTCAGATCAATCGACAGCGCAATAAACTCACCAACTTACAACCTAGCACGTTTCCTCGCTGCAAAACTAAATCCTTTTACAGGAAACTCCATCACTCACGTCCCAAACTCAGTTGACTTTATTAAAAAGGCACAACAGATTGACATTCAACCCCAAGACATCATAATGAGTTTCGACATAGTATCTCTTTTTACGAAAGTAGCAATCTCGGACACAATTGATATTATCAAATCTTTCACAAACTTCCGTTCCGAGCTTGTACCTTTGATGGAACAATGTCTCAATAATACTTACTTCTCCTTCAATAACCAATTCTACGAACGAACCTCAGGGGCAGCAATGGGATCCCTAATCTCACCTTTAATAGCCAATGTCTTTATGGAACATCTAGAAGCTAAAAGCTTCAACCAAGCCAAACTTAAGCCAGAATTTTGGTTCCGTTACGTTGATGACACAAACAGATACCCACATGTGTCCTCCCACCATCACCCATCTCAAAAACAATCGGTCATCAACTCCCTTGTATACAGAGCTGTCTGCATAAAAGACAAAGATAACTCACAAAAGGAATTACAAAACGTTAAACAAATCCTAATACAGAACCATTACACAAACAAACAAATTGATAAAGCAATAAGAAGACACACTCTAAAAAGCAAGTCAGCACAACCTACGAAAGGAAGAGAGAGAAAAATGACCACCATCCTATCCTACATCCAAGGTGTCGCAGAACAAATAGGAAGAATTCTCAACAAACACAACATCCAAAACATATTTAAACCACCTGCGAAAATAGGACAACTACTAAATAACCCTTAAGATGAAAAGGCACCCTTCAGTGATGCAGGAGTATATAAAATCCCTTGTTCTTGTGGCAAAGTCTATATTGGAGAAACCGTGAGAGCGGTGAGCCAACGTATGAAGGAACATGAAAGTAAAGTCAGGCTAAAACATTTCACGCAATCAGCACTAGCTGAACATCATATCGAAACAGGGCATAACATTTTATTTGATGAAACAACAGTCATTGCAAAAACACACAATAAGTTTCCAAGAAAACATAGAGAAGCAATCGAAATCTTAAAACACCCTAATAACATCAATAGGGACAATGTATATAATACCAATCCGATTTGGCTTTCCGTTCTCTAGGATTAAAAAAAAAAAGACTTGATTGGCCAATTAAGTTCGACCAGTCCCAACGGTGGGGCGCTCTGGCCAATCACAGGAATCGTAGAAAGTATAGCTAAGAACATCATGACCTGATACCTCAGTTTCAGGTCAGCCCTGAAGATGTGAACTGCAATGTTCTCGAAACGTCGGCAAACAATTCGTAGTTTTTTACACGAGTGAAACGCGAATTATCTCTTTTTCTCAACTAGATAAGGATTTTAAGATAACTTCAAAAAAGTAATATCTTGAGCTGTGCTTACACTGTTTACCTAATTCGTCAACACCTTAGTAATTAGTGATACCGCGAATCGCAGAAGATGTGGATCATTTATACTTTTCTCTTCACCTTGATGATCATCCTTAATTCTATTGGTGAATATAATACAATATTACCATAATTTTATAAGTCCTTTTTAAACTTTCCACAAACAAAAATTTGTATGTTATGATAAGAACTATATCTCTATTGTTATTCTTGGTGAAACTCTGTTCCAGAAAGTTCATCTAAAGAACTGTATTTGTTGAACAACCTCTTCGCGTATTTAGAAATCTTGAAAATACTTTGGAATACATTAAAATCTTTTAAAATATTAAAAGTTGAGTGGCTCAATTCTCTGGTCTTTATGTCAGGTCCAATTTATTATATCAAAACACAACAAAATTTCAAACAAAAATGACTTATCGCAGCTGAAGATTGCAACTGTGTTATAAATGATGCACTTTTAGAATTTAAAATAGATTAAAATAGATCCTTTGATTCTAACAGTTTTTTTTTAATATTTGGAACATGCACAAATTAGTTTTGGAAAAGCATCCTCGATAATTGAATTGCGCAACCTTTTTTTTTACTAAATAAATTTATATAACATATTTTATGTTTTGTACTTTTTAAATTATATAGGAATAAGTTTTTTAATTGAAAACTAGTTTTCAATGTTTAAATGTAAATAAATTCAAAAAATTATCGGTTGTGATTCAGATTTTCTTCAAAGTGCTATTTGCAAGAATCGCTTTATTTTTTTCAAGATAGCTTTGCTCGAGTTAATAAAACTTCTCTTCATGGATTAATTTATGAAATATAAATATGAATATCTAAAAATCGCAAGCTTGACTCTTATTAATGTGATAGCAATTCAGGGACCATACAAAAATCTGATAAACAAAACAAATAGCAATTTGTCTGGCGTGATACCCATCCTGTTCTAATTACCATTTTCTTCCATCCTCTAGTTGAGTTCATCTGAAATGAATACGAATTAGAAAAACATTTACGCGAAGTTTGTCATCATCAAGATTTTTTACTAAAAGGGGTCTCAACATGTGCAGATTCGTTGCAAACATGAGGCTTGCAGTTATGCACTATTTTCATACTTTCTTAATCATAAATGCCAAGAATAAGAAAAGAACGGTATACCAAATTTGGCAAATCTCAAATATTAAGGAATTTTAATTGCGATAACCTTATTATATATAAGACTATTAAAACTATAGAAGATAAATTACAGATGTGAATCGTGTTCCCTAATATTGCCGGTCCAGCTTTTAATAAAGCAAGATACAAAGCAAAATAAATAAATTGTTTCTCCTTGCAGAGTTAACTTCACAGCATGATTGCCCTTCTGATAAAGCCTCAATTTGCGGTGTTGCTTGCGGCAGCTCATTTTCTACTTCTGATGCAAAAGATGCCAGGTATTCTTTTTCTACCGAGTCTCTTCGTCGTGCCAGGTCCCGTTCTCCTTCCACCGAGCTTTCTCTTCGTATCAGGTCTAGGTCTCCTCCTGCTATCTTGCCACCTTCCGGGCTTCCTTTTTCCAACGTACTTGGATATGGACTTCAAGAACTTCCATTTATTCGAATTTCTCCCATGAACACTCCGAACCGGCATTTCGAACTTCGAAGATACACTTTTCCTGCAGATAAACCAATTCGAATAATCCTAAGACGGAATAGATATGGGTCCATGCCAAGACAAGAACAAATCGTATTGTCAACAATCGATGGTGACGTTTTTGCTATATTGCAGAGTAATAATAAGTTTTTCGCTGGAATATATACATATAGTGCTCGTATTAAACAGCTGGGACGAGCCAAAATTAACATAGAAAGCGGAAGGCTTACTACGCTGACTGAAACAGAAATCGAGGAATCTCCAGTAGGCCCCCGACGCAAAATTAGCACTCATTATTCAGTATTTCATATAAATCACTATCGTCCACAACAATAATTCAATTTGAAAAATATTAAACAAAAATATATAACTTTTTGTAATCTGATGTCCTGTTAACCCTTTGAGACGCGAATTTTCTTTTTTTCATTATATTGTTATTTTTAGCTTTATTAAGGATTCCGGGGTCGCTCAGTTCGATTCTGACGTCAGAATTGTGAAATCCAAAATTGTGGATCCAATATGACGACTGCATTTGGCTAAATTTCATGTTTTTCATATTGGCTTGAAACTTCTTCTAGAGAGAGAGGGGGAGGGGGGTCACTGATTCCGATCCTGACATTAGAATTTATCATTCAAAATAGCGGATCCAATATGTCGAATGTATTTGACTAAATTTTATGTTTTTTTTATATTGGCCTAAAACTTCTTCTAGGGGGGGTTTTGGGGTCCTGATCACGACGGTAACGTCAGAACTGCAAAATTAAAAATGGCGGATCTAATATGGTGACTGTATTAGGCTAAATTTCATGTTTTTTTTATATTGGCATAAAATGTCTTCTAAGGGGTTTTTTTGGGGTCGCTGAGCACAATGATGACGTTAGAACATCAAAATATAAAATTGTTGGTTCAATGCCCCGACTGTGTTCATCACAATTCAGACGTCAGTACTGCAAAATTTAAAATGGCGGATCCAATATGGTAACTGCATTTGGTGTAACAAGGGTGCGCAGAACGTCTTTTATATAGGAATCGGCGAAGCAAAGCTAAGCGTTGTCGAATTTTGTAATTCTAATATAAGAATCGTAATCAGCGACCTTAAAAAAACACTGTAAATTGAGTTTTATACTGACTGTAAACAAATGTGCCAATTTCGTGAAAAATGGTTTTTCTATTTTGTAGGCGCCATTTTGAATTTTTTAATTCTGACATAGGAATCGTAATCAGCGACCCCAAAAACCCCCCGTAAATCGAGTTTTATGCTTATTGTAACAAAATTCGCAAATTTCGTAAAAAATGGCTGCCATTATGTAGCCGCCATTTTTAATTTTTAATTTCTGACATCTGAATCGTAATCAACGACCCCAAAAACCACATAATCGAGTTTTGTGCTCATTGAGAAGTTATCCATGTCCCTCAAAATCTTTTATAGACCAACATAATGAAAAACGCATATTTGCCTATTCTGAAATCTTTTTTTTTTAAACCGACCTACGAAAAATTCTGCAAATCCATAAGAGTCTATTAAAAAATAGCATTCGTATTTATATAGTTTTAATTTTTTTCTTTGCCTCCCAAAAGGTTAAAATGTTGTAAGTACCGAGCATTTTTACAAATAGTAACAGAAAGCAAATAAATTATAATTATCAAGCCTTAAATCATTTGATGACTCAGCCATTTTTTCGTGAATATACCTATACAAACATTTTTTTATAGAAGAGGCCACTTTAATTCAAGTAGGCAAAAATTCAACTATTATAGGAAAAATTTTTTGAAATTAGTTAATTAGCTTTATTAAAGATGTTTACTATACGCCGACAATAATACTGTCAAGATAATTCTTTTAATTAAAATCAGTGTTTTAGGTAAACATCAGACAAACCTATTATTATAAAACAAAACAAAAATAAAGTTAAAATTTGCGTCAAGAACCAAAATATTCAAAGTTGATCAATGCTAGATGCACATCTTCTTTCAATTTAAAAACATTATCAGCCTGAATAATGAAACATGGCCTTCGAAGCAGGATAATACTTTTAATTAAAATATGAAAATATTTGTGCATCCTAAGATTTCTAGAATGGCGTAAAGTTGGCAAAACGAGTCAGAAAAGAGCCAGAAATGACAATAAATTTATAAATAATTAGAACTGCGAGGAATCTAAAGATTTTTGTGAAAACACAAAATTTCCTCGAAGTTTCTGGTAAATTCAGAAAGGTAACCGTACTAAATGTACACCAAATGGCTAACCGTGGATTGAGCTTCAACTTGGTATTTTCAAAGAGCATAAAAAATTATAATTTTGGATTTACAATACATATATTATCACAAAAAGTTTATATAACCACTACAGGATCCTATCGAGAGCAACCACCATGCGCCCAGACACTGTCTGACACTGCCTGACCGAAACATATTTCTTCTACATATAACTTGAACTTCTTAGTTGTCGGAATAAAATTACAAATTCTATTCAGAGTGCCTGCTTGATCTAACAAATATAGTTTTATAAAGAAATCTATTTGTCATTTTTAAAAAGTGGGTCTTAATTTTTAAAATCTAATTTTTCTGTATAAAAAAGCCTTTTCCACTAAAGATACAAAATTAGAACCAAGAAACAGGTTTACATGTCTTTCAATTTTGAAAATTAATTTTGTCTGCGTATAATTACTCTTTTTACTTACACGATTTAGGATAAAATAAAAACGTTTTCAAAATTAATTTTGCATACTTTTTAAAGACAAAAGATTCTTAACTGTTAATATTTTTTTCTCTTAAAACATTAAAATAAAAATACCTTTCAATTAAGTTGTTATTAATTTGTACCAATGTCTCAATGGAATACCTTTTCTACTTTCCTTACAATATTGAATAAGAAACAAATATATTCGTTTTTTTTAAAACTATTTTATGAACTCCAAAAAATTGACATATGTAACAGTTATGTCAAACAAATGAAAAATTTTAGTTTTTATTTTAGTTGTTGACGCCTGGAGGCAATTGAAAGTTGTTGCTATCTTGCATTAGTTAGAAATTTCCATTTGGCATAATCTTTTTTTATTACAATTGAAAAATTGTTGTGCATTGTTTATTTGGTACATTTTTTCATAAGAAATAAGTATGAAAAATAATTTTTTAGCCGAAATAATATTCAAAAAAGTTAAAATTCTAATAAAATACCAACATTGTCCAATTATTTAATTATAGCATGAAATTAATACGTATGCAAAATTGTTCTATTTTACAGTATTGGTCTTTTTAGGATTAATTCGAGATTTTTATTGTCAGAAGGAATCCTGTGCCTTGCGGAAAGTGTAGTAAATTTTTTTTACACAAAATTAATGTTAAAACTAGGCTAAGTCTAGTACAGCAAATAGTATTTCAATAACTGTGTATTATACTATTTAGTAAGCGCAATCAGAGAATATCATTTCTCTGGTTTGCAGATATTTAAAAGTCGTTCAATTACCTTGTACTGCATCTCGAACAAAATGATGCTTGATATCAATATGCTTCGTTCGAGCATGAAAGACAGGATTATTAGACAGTTTCTAAGCACTTTGGTTGACAATAAATCTCTGAATTGTCGCATTTTCTATCAACCCTAGTTCTTGAAAAAATCGTCGAAAGCATATAGCTTCCTTGTTTGCTTTGGTTAAAGCCATATATTCAGCTTTCGGTACTTAGAGGATAACCGGTTTTTTCTTCGTAGACTCACAACTTACAACAACTCCGAACTGTGTGAGACCGTGATAAGTGTGAGAACGTCGATCTATAGGACATTCACCCCAATTAGCATCAACCTACTATGTAAGACCATCTTCAGTATTTAAAACAATGATCACATAATCGATTGTATAACTGACCTAAATAGTTCACTGCATACGCCAAGTCAGGTCTTGTACATGTTATCAAGTATGGTAGGAAACCGACAAGATCTTGGTAAGGATATCTTTAGTTGCTTCATCTTCGTCCTGATGATTTTGGTGTTCAGATGCTTTGTCAATGTAGAGCTAGCCAATATTATATATTTGTAGCTTGCGGTATTTATATTCTTGCCAGAAGTCTTCATCTTTGTTAGAAATATCTGATATTCCTTGATGATGTCCCATCGGTTCCAATTATAGTTCTTGCTTTCTATGTTCAGTCTTTGGAAAATGAAATTCGATGACTGTAGGTTTAAACTTTCAAGTGTTCCCTAAGCTTCCATTACAGAATTAACTTTCAAGAGGATATCTCCTGGAACGATGTTATCGAATTTTTGATTAACCTTAAACTCACCGAGAAACTCGATATCACGAGTAGGTTCTATAGTTCCGGTGTCAGTTAACCATACTCTGTACGCTTTCTCATCTTTGTAATATCCAATGAAGATGCATTTTCTAGGTCGTGGTGTAAATTTTGCTTTTTCTTTATCTGTGTCTAGTGTAAGAGCTTAACATCCAAAAACTCTAAAGTACGACTATACATGTAGTTTTTCTGACTAGTTCCAGAACAATGTCTCCCCATAAAAAGATGTTTAAGGGCATCGATTTCGGACACGATTCGCTGTTATTATAGCTTCAGCACAAAAATATGGTAAAAGGTTGGTTTGAATCATCATAAAAGTAGCCATTTCTATTAGTTTTATGATTTTTCTTTCAGCTTACCCATTTTTTGTAGACTATGTTTTACAGTTAATCTATTTTGAATTTCGGTGATGCTTAGGTAATCATTAAAGTCTTTATTCAGACATTGAGTCCCATCCTTTGACGTTGTTGATTTTTTCGGCAACGGTTTTCGCGTCTATTTTTATCAAAAATTATTATACGTCCTTGTCAGCTTTTAAAGCTAGATTTGCAAGAGCTTCGTTTGTCACTAAGAACTTTTTTCTTTACAGCTCCTCACTTCCATTTTTTTAGCAATTATGTCTATTTGACATTTCCAGTGCTTTCTCTTTTCGACCAGAAATCTGCAACTTTCTGCGATAATTCTGATTATCAAAACCTCTGGTGTAGGGAACTCATCTCTAGAATTTATTGCGCAGCTGAAGTTATCAAAAGTCTTCAGTAAACTTTGAAGTAACAAGGTTGCCAACAAATCTGGATTGAGTTCAACGTCCATGTCGCCTAATTTATCATCGCATTGTTAATTGTAACAGAAATGAAGCTGTTTTTACCGGCCCCTTCATTGCTAAATTGACATTAATTTATTCCATATTCCGTAAAAGTCTTGCAACTATTAATTTGTTTCAGTTCTGATTCTCAAATAGCTCAAATTAAATTTGAGCTAGCGATACGATCTGTAGTGTCCTAAGCCTTCATCGCTGCTTCTGAAGTTTCTTTATTAGCTGTGAAATTTAGACGTTTATTTTCACCACACACCTTGATTTTTCAAGTGTCGTAGTTTTTTTTAACCAAGAATCTCAAGCCGAATTAATTTTCCAACATACATTTTCGTAGCGTTGCATTAGATTCAAACTTTTCCTTATTTAACCGTTTACAAATTGTACGTTTTTTAAATCTGTTTTCGTATTTCGTGCTGAGCCCATAACCTGTTAAAACTAGTCTAAATCTAGTACAGAAAATATTACTTTAATAATTATGTATTCTAATATTTATCAAGTACAAACTGAGATTCTTCGGAAATGTTAAAAAAGATTTTAGGGCTTCACGAGGCTCCGACCACGGAATTGAGAGGAAATCATTTTCCGTTATTATTCAAACTTCAGACTCAATAATTCTCATACATTCAATGGAATTTTTCATGACTCGAAGAAAGTTCTTTGGTAACATCCCGTAAAAGTATTAATTAATTAAATAATTTTTTCATTTATTCCATTATCAAAAAAATTCTAAGCTGAAAAAATTTGTTTTTATTACTTTCTTGATACAAAGTAATTCAGATTCGCCAATAAGAAATATTCTTTAGTAAATAGCGCATTTTAGAAAACAACATCACACTTTTATGAATAGAAGGTAAAATAATTTCTATCGTCTGCTTTTATTATTTTTTCAATTCCCAAATTATTAAATTTATTCAATAATAAATACTATAATTAGTTGACCCTTTTCCCTTATTACTTCTTAAAAAAGAGAAAATTTTTTTTTAATAAAAAATAAAATTCTGCGATTTTCTGCAAAATCGAGACAAGATAAAAATAATGTTAAAAGAGCAGAGTTGTTTCTCACAAAAAACTAGAAAATAAACTTCCTTGTTTATGATCTTTGATCTTTGATTTCAAATAAACAGATTTTCCTTCTATAGAATTTAAAAAAATAGACATTTAAATTGGTTTCTGTTCCATAGTTTAGAATATTTTAAAAATGTATAAAAGCCTATTATTTTCTTAATGTAAACTTTTTCGGAACGAAGCAAATCCTTGACAAGAAAGAAATAGTAAAATTTTAATTAGATATTTTTAATCTTTAAATATTAAAACCGTCGTTTTGAGATTAAAAATTCTGAGTTTCAATCTTTATTTTTATCCTCTGACTTGCTGATTTTAAACAGCATCCAGTCAAGTTCCGCTAACTGATTCGGATCCGAGGGTTCGTCCTCTCGATCCTCTAAATATTTATGGAGGTAGGATGGAGATACCGCGCCGTCAATCTTCCCTCTGTTCATCCCACTTCGTAGATATTTTGTGAGATTACCTCTACCAAAATAAAGGGCGCACTAAACTTTATGGCCAATTTTGTCCTGTTTCACAAAAGCCTGCTCTTGGAACTTAGTCATTAGCTCCCTCAGGTCCTCTAATCGTTCCATCTGAGTTATTTAGACCTGAGGGTTTGGTAGAGGAAGCTCGGCCTCTAACTCCTTAAACTGCGAATATTTTTTCGCGGATCGATGATCCTCATCAATAAATGACCTGATTAGGGTCTTCAGGACCCTATTGGTTCTACCCATAGTCTAAGTCTGAGGATGATACAAAGAGTTCGTTCACTGCCTTATTGTTAAGTTCGGTGTTACTGTCTGAATGTAGCACCTTGGGTGTTTCCCACATGGTGACTATTAATTCTAAGAAAACTAAAATAAAGCTTTCCGCATTGACGTTTTTCAAAAGTGCAAACTCGACCCATTTTGAGAATAATTCCTGGAATACTAGCAGGTATTCATATCCCTTTTTAATTTGAGGGAAGAACCAATGGCACGATGGTAGATGTTATCCCGACATAAATGATCGTCTTCAGGCGTGCTATGCATTTAATGCACCAGATCTGACTAAAGGTTCTACCACCAGTTTCCTGTCATCGTAGTCGTTAATAATGTCTTCTAACAACGGATTGTTCCGGTACTTAAGGCATCATGGCTACAATATATTCGATTTTTCGATCCTCGAAAATACGGGATAGTGCATCGGGCATTTGGAGCATCGATTCTTTCTGATAAAAATTTAAATGTAGTGCCTAAAAGGATAGTGCCTGAACTTTCTGATGTCCTATAATAAGGCCAGGCACTATTTCTCCGTGGTCGAGTAGTTCCGCTTCGCTTTGGACATAGCCCGACAAGCTTTCCAGCACACTTGTGCGCGCGGGAAACTCATCCGCTACGCATGTGCTGGGAAATCCCCTTTTCTTAGTGTATGGCTTAGTATCCTATTTGAGAAAATATCTGACAACTCGATTGTTTTTGGTGGTGGTGCACTCTTTTTAAATTCAACACAGCAAAACATGTAACAAGTCACTATAGTAAAATAAAGCTAAAAATTGTAATTATCTGGTACGAAATCCCCGAAGTTCGCATTGGGAAATGTACAAGTTTGATTTGTTATTATCAACTTATTTCCCAAATAAAGTTTTAAAGGCTAAGTATTATTGTTTTTTAAAATATTTTTGTGTGTGGTCTGAAATACTCCTTTACCATTTATATTTTATTCTACGAAAACTCTTTTCTACAGGGCAGGAGAGAAGGGGGGGCCTGATAATTTAATATTTTGAATTCGAAATTTTCTTTTACGCTTTGCAATAAACTTCTTGTTGTAATTGAAAACAAAAAATAATTTGTGTAAAAAATTATGTTTGCTGAATCTAGTCAATTATTAAGACGCTTCGGATAAGAAATAGACAGACAGTTAAAAATTTAGAAAAAAAATCGCAGAAGTCTACCATTAGCACAGAGAATTAATTATTAATTCCCTGCAATTAAAAATTAGAAAAAAAGCTAGAAATTTCATAAAAACAGCTTCTTTCTGACATTAATCAAATAAAATATTATTAATAATAAATAAAAACATCTAAAAAATACCCTACCAAATGTGTTCTCCGTTGTTGTCGCGGTAGGGCTTAAGCTTTTCTCTCATGACTTTAACGCCTATGTTGGCGGAAGCACTGCTACTGACATGGTTTCCCATGCCAAATAGGCAGGTAAGGAAGAGGAGAGCAACTGAGAAGAACACTTAAACTCTCAAATAATAATGTAGAGTTTTTTAAAGATTATGAAATGCTTGTCAATTTCCAAGCATCGTGAAGGCGCACCTGGATTCGCCGCTGGGATCAGAGCATGCGAAACAGCGGTGATAGTAAGCTGCGAGGTCGTCAGGCACATCTCACTAATCAAACAATTGGCCAGAAAAAAGATCTGCGACAAACGGTAAGCAGTGGAACATCAGCTGTGCCAGCTGAGAATGCTTTGGCTAGCGTTAGGCAATGTAGGTTTATCAGCAGGTGGATTTGGCATGGAAAGCGATGGCAATGAACATCAGTTAGAGGAAACCGTGTCACGCGATCAAGCAGCGGTGAGTGATGTTCTCTCTCAACCTGTTGGTTATCCAACACCACCATATCCTCCAGAGGTGGATGACCTTATACAGTAAGAGATATAAGCAGAGGTTCAACAACCAGAAAGGCGATTGAAATGGACAAACCATACAAACAGAGATCTTATGTGCCCTTATTTTTAGGCAGATAAATATGGGCAAAGTATAAGGAGAGAATATCATAGACTTTTTCACTTAAATACCTAGAGCTAACCACGAGAATAAAAGAGCAGAATCTAGCAGATCAAAAACGCACAATATCTGTAACCAGATTGCTTTCGGCTGTTTAAATAGCTGCTATAAACGTGGAATTAGAAGCTTTCTATTGATAAGCTCCCTTTGGAAAATGTCGACAACGAAGACTTGGTTTAAGGTTAAGGTATAGGTCCTAGGGATAATGACCATCGAATACAGGACTCACTAAAACCAAATCCTGATATTAATAACGATTATGTGAACAGCGAATTCCCAGAAAAATTACAGCACCTTGAAAGGGATTTGGTCATGCTTCACGAGATTTCAGATACGTAGAACTAACACTAAGGTATTCTTTGCTCAAGGCAAACATCACAAATGATTTGCGTGCACTAATAGAACACCTCAACAGCCAGGTTTCACCTGCCTATTTGAACGAAACACAAACAGCGTTAACTCGTTAACAAAATCGTGTACACAGTGCAGTTGTAGCAACCGTTAAAACGTTGGACCCCAGAACTAGGCCTGCAAATGCAGTTTCTTTTCGAGCAAAGGATCAAGATCCATCATGGAGGATTACGTTAAATATGTATGTGAGCAAAGTAAGGTGCAAATTAATTTCATTATCTCAATACAAAAAAGGAAGTAAAACCAATAAGCTGATGATCTATGTTCCTAAAATCATCCACCTTCTGCAGGTCGAGACATTAGAACCTACAATACTGGATGAGATTATAGACTCTTAACGTTAGCCACTGGATGTTCTTTCTTTCAGAATGCGTCTGCACAAGAAAAGTAGGAAAAAAGGCAAAAAATTCCAAACTTTCAAATCGATGAAAGATTGTTCATCATGCATTGAGTGTGAAGCAAAATAACCAGCAAGACGCTGAGTTCCCTCATTTGGAATACATAAGTAAATACTGGTGATGTGTTTGCAAAAAAAAATAGATAAAATTTGAACACTGCGTGGTTCAAACTGGAGAAAGGAAGGGTAAGTATTATCCCTAAAATGCAGCTGACAAACATCACAGCTTTAGACGTTTCAGTAATCTTGAAAGGAGCAAATAACTAGAATGCTCTAGTCATGATGCGCTGGCAAGGTGATTTCAGAAGGTCCTGAAACACCCACATCTGATGCTAAGTTTTATGCTCCAGGGTATTACGTATATGTTACCCAAAAAAACCAGCCACTCAAAATTCAGCTCCATGTCGACCCATAGCCTGTCTAAAACCGATAGCCTGTTAAAAAAAATTTCGAGGCAGTAAACCTCTAGTCACTATAGACGCTGTTGACGTGACTCAAACTCGTAAGCATCAAAGAAACTCGCACCTGGCATACATTGTCTAAAATCAAGCATGTCCTCCCGTGCCACATGACTATTGGCATGTAGTCTTAAAACTTTCCCAAATGAGCCCATACATCGCTGACGTAAGTCATGCGATAAGACTTTGGGGTACAGAAATCAAGTATTTTCATCATGGACAACCAATAATAACTAGATCAATACGCATTACGATATGTGCATTTTAAAGAGACTCCTTCAGTGGAATATAGTTCTGTTTAGCGTTGAAACTATTTAGCAACACACTAAACAGCATGTCTCATTGGTTCAGAATACAAGATAATGAGAATGGTCATCAAGTGAATTATCTTATGTATGTGGATGACCTGAAGCTATACACTTGTTCAACCCAGACACTGCAGCAAGTGATCGATTTGACAAAGCAGTTTTCTCATGATATCCACATGGTGTTCGGACTAGATGAATACAAAACAGGGCATTTAACGGGAGGAAAATTATAGACCGCAGAGCTAGAGAGCAGGTTTGAAAATAACGTCGAGGCAATGTCTGCGGGCAAGTAATACAAATATCGGGGTATTCTTGAATCTATGTCATGTACTCCGTGGGGCCTTAAATTTGTTTTTAGATAAGGCGTCAAATAACAGGGCACAATCTATAGAGGAATCAGAAGTGCAACGCAGATGGAAAGTTATCTGCGGCGAACACCCCAAAACATTAAAGCAACATGAAGAGGATAGTTAGACATCTAGTATTTGGCTGAGAAAGGGCATCGTGTATCCAGAAACGGAGAAGTGTTTTAATAGAACAAATGACTTTCTATAGATACATTTTAATGCTCTTTTTAGATAACGAGGACTACATCAACGTGCACACAAGATGCACGAAACATCTTGAACATTTTGGAGTCACTAGGGTACTGGCAGCAACTCAGAAGGCGGTTTTATTTGAACCTGTTGCATTGTAAGAAACTTTCTCGACCATGAAGAAGCAAGCAACTAAAAACCTGTAAAATTGCAGTTTGTAGCTCTAGGAAAGCATCTAGAGATGACTGTCGTCGCCTGCAATGATTACGAGGGGCTTTAAGAATCGTATTAAATCACCTTCATCAATATCATCCTCATTTCATCAGTCACCTGACTTAATCCGTGACGAGAATGCAAAACCGGATTGACCCGAGTCAAAGTTAAAAAAAAATGAATTGTTTACTAAGTTAATTTTATTGACTCTAATTAATTGTTTATCTCATTTTAATTGTGCATTAGACCAAAAATAAAATTTTTGTTTGAATATTGCAAATTTCTATCATTATTCTAAGAGGATATCAATAAAAATATTAATGCATTGTTTGAACATTCATTCTTGTTAATATGATTGAAACATAACCTCCGTCTCTTCTGCTTAAGAAATAAACTATTTTTTCGAAAATTATTCTTTCTCTTTTATTGATGCTTTGCTTCTAAAATAGACTGTTTTTTTTTGTTAAACATACAAGCTTTCAGAAAAAATGTAATCTGTTTTGATTATAAATTCTCCTGTTTTTTATTGTTTATTTTTATTTTAAAATCAAAATTTTCTTTGTTAAAGCGTCACAGTATGGCATGTTTTGTTAAAAATTGATTTCTTTTTTAATAAATATTATACTATTTATGTGAAAATTGTCATACTTTTTTAAAAAGTAATTCTTTTGTTGGAAGATTACTGATTATAGTGAAAAACTAGTCTCCTCGTTTTAGAGTGTAACGATTTCGTTGGAACATTATATTGTCAAAAAAGGTCGACTTTTCCGGTGAAAAATTAATCCTTACAACAGAAAATAAATTATTTTGGTTAAATAATCAGCGGTATGGTTAAAAATTAATTTTTTGTTAAAAATTAAAATTTTAAATTAGAAAAAATTTACTGTTTTGTAAAAAACCACTTTCTTATAACATTTCATCTTTTTAGATTACAAATATAACTGGTTGAAAATTAAACTTCTTGGCTAAAGATTCACTTATTTAGTTAAAAATTCGTCTTTTTTATGAAAATTGCAAAAATTAAAAAAAAATTGCGATTCTTTAAGGTTCCTAGAAAAATTTATAATTTTTTGTTTATATTCATTTAAAGAGTATATTTAAAAAAAAATTTTAAACTTTTTTTAGATTTTGTGAATTATGAAAAGATAGTATGGCAGGTTTTAGGGCAATTTTTTTGTAGCTTTAAAATACATTTTAAATATTTTGAAAAATTTGGATCATTTCAGGAAGATGCACAAATTTTGAAATTATTTGAGGAAATTACTCATAATCAGGCAATATTTCAAAAAATTAAGATTCTGAGATCATTTTTTAAATAATTCAAATTAGCTTAAGCTAGTACAAGTTGCACCAAATTTTCTTTGTAACATTTTGTCAGAATTAAAATTCTTTATAATTTTTCTCAAGAAATCTAGAAAATCTATATTTACTTAATCTCAAACACGAATAAAATTATTGCTTGACAATTTTCGATTCCGCATTGCAAAAGGGCTAATCATTCGAAAGCATGAAAATTTTTTTGGTTTAATTGTAAACATAGTAGGGTAAAGGGATTGAATGGGTCAATATTGTTTTTCTCCTTAGAAGCTTTTAAAGCCTTGGCAATGCCTCACGTTTTTTAAAATTTTGTGACCTACTTTCATATTTCAAATAGTTTGGATTTAAAGAAATTCCCATTGACAGTTACAAAATGATTTTTGCGATAAAAAGTATTTCTTATTTATTGAAAAATAAGCTCTAGATTTTATGAAACAAAAAATCATCATTTTTTAAATATTATCAGACTCATAATTCGAAAATTTGGAATCTTAGCACTACTATTCCTCTTCAATATTGTCGTAAAAAAATTTTTTTCTTAGAATGATATATATTCATTAAATATAAAGAAAAAATTCTATGAAACAAAAATGAAAAATATGAAAGAAAAAAAAATTGACACCGCTCGATAGGAAAAAAATCTTTAAATTCGATGAAATTAATAAGAATTTCAGCTGTATTTACATGAATTCAGGAAAAGTTCACACAAAATCATTGAATTAAAGGAAATTTAAAAAATAAAAAAAATTAAGAACAAAATTCTTAAATATATTTTTATAGCCATTTCATCCAATTAATAAACAAATAATGATATTATTATTTTCATTTATTTTATTTTATTAAATTCCTCAATATGAACAATGCAAAAATTGTTATATTGTAAAAAAATAACAAAAAGATTAATAAAACCTTCATTTATTTAATAATGATATTTTTTACTTCATGCATTGTTTTTTAATTGATTCTTCATGAATACCATTAACAATAATTTTTTAAGGTAGATATTGTTGGTTTCCTATTCGCTTACTGCAACGCAATTCAGATACGTCCATGAAAAATTACTGTGAAGAAATACCACATTTTCGAAAACAACATGATATTTTTAGAGAACGAAGGTGAAATTCTTTCTTATAGCCCACTTCTATCTTCTCATTATTTTTAATTAGCTCAATTTATTCGACGATTGTAACTATTAAACAAGATAAGAATGAAGTAAGAAGAGCAAAATTGTTGTTTTCGAAAAGCTAAAGAAAAAGCTTTTGACGAGAGAGATAATAAAAAAGCAGAAATTTGAACAACAGCAAATTTGAATAATTTAGAATTGGTTTCAAATGTGCAAAAAAATGTTTTCTTATTAACCAGAAGGATCAATATTTAACCAAAACTGGAATAGTTTAATTTCCAGTCACAACTATGAATTTTTAATCGAAAAAATAATTTTATACATAAAAGGATGAATTTGTAACGAAGAAAATTAATTTGTACCAAATAGTAGTTTTCCACACAAAAATTAATTTGCATCCCTGAGGATTAATTTTCTTCTAAAAAGACAAATTGCGAGCAAAGTGTATTTATTTTTAGCCAACTGGTTTAATTTTCAACGAAAATATACTTTCAATTAAAAATTAATTTAAAACTAAGGACGAATTTGCAATGAAAGAAAGGAATTTTAAGTTGAATTTTCAACTTCTTACTGCGCATGGAAAAATTTTAAACTCACGTTGATCTTTTTAAGTTTCAGTCACAAAAAATGTATTTTTAAAATTTAATAACAATCAACTATAAATGTCCATGATAATAATTACATGATATTTCTTCCAGCGTTTCTTTTTAAAAGTAATGTAGAACAACGTGAGATGAAAAATTTTCCATGATTATAAAAAATCTGAAATTGCTTATAAACAAATTTGATTTAAATTAGCAATTTTTTAAAATTCAAAAGCACTTTTTTATACTAGAAATTCATAAATAAAAATGATGTGACAGTTTTTAATATCTTTTTAGCTCTTTAGGAGAAAATTCTAAAATCAAATTGAAATTTTATAATATTCTTCTTATTCACTTTTAAAACAAAAATTGTTCACAGCCTAAACATTAGAAAATATATTTCAACATGAAAGCTATGAAAATATCAAGTTAACTAATATGACAATTTGAAAACAGTTGAAAATTAAAAATTTTATGGTACCAAAATTAATAAAATATTCTAAAATTTTATTTTTTTATTAAACTATGCAGGATACAAAAAAAATAAATTTAACAAAATTACGCAGCCTGGAAAGATCTATAAATCTGTTATAATTCACTTTTCGATAGAATGTGTAGTTTTTTGGTTTTTGTCGTGAAAATAACATTAAAGCTAAAAAAATAAAATAAAAAATGTTTAGACTATCGACACAAGCCACGAAAAAAATGAGACAAAACTTGTTAATCCAAAAAATGGCTACAAATATTTAATAGAGTAATTCCTGTCATCCTCTCTCCTCCCATGTTGTCACCCTCACTTACTGTCCAAGGGATTGCGTCTCGTTCTTTCCTTAACGACTTTTCGCAAACAGAGCCGCACATAGAATGGGTTCTTATGATTTCAAACTTCATCCTAATTTCCGTGCATAGTCATAAATCGCACATTAAAATACGTTTGTTTTTTAATTTTATAAATATAAAATTTAAATTTGATCAATATGCTTTCTTACAATTACAAATAAATTGATCGAAATCTTTGATTAATTATTCATTCAAAGACATAATTAAACATTTTTTATTCTCAAGCAACTCTAACGTATAATTTGTGCTTCAGACACAAATTGATTTGATTAAGAAATAATAAAGAATAAATTGATTTAAGTTATATTTTAATTGAAGAGTAATAAATTTAATAAATTTCTATATTTTATATTAATTACCGTTATTAAAAATTAAAGTTACGAATACAAATTATTGATATTATTTAATGTCTATTAATAGTGTTAATTGAAAGCACTGTTGATATTTTGATTTTTGCAACGTGGCGTGATATGTATCTTTAGTGTGCGCAAACAAGAAATTTCGGGAACGTCTGCAAGGTTCTTATTCTACGCTCTCATTGGTCAGTCCCCTCCTAAAAATAATGGACAGTACGAGAGGACTTGGTTCCCGAATCAAGACAAGATGCGAGGAATTGCTGTAATTATTTTTTATAGGAAGCGCAGTTTTTTAGACCACTTTTTCGCAGTTCAAAAATTCCCTGTACGGTTATTCGCAGTATCTGAAAATTCTTACATTTTCTCCCAATGATTTTTTTTCGACACAAAAAAAATACCGGTTAAATCACTTACAAAATAAAAAATTGAGAAATGAAAAATCTCTCCTAAATTCTATCGACAAATGTTTTTTAAGTCACGTTACGCTCAAGTACGTATTTTTGGTTTAAATCGAGAAAAAAACCTCAAATATAAACAAATTAAATTGATGGAAAAGCTAAAATAAAAAGCATTAAATAAAATGATAAATTTCTCATGGTAGCTAAGAATACAAAATTAGTTCAAAATAAAGAGAAAATATTTAAGTATTCATGAAAAATAAAATGTATGTAACAAATGTCTTCGTTAAAGTCAAGAGAGCTTTGACAAAAGAGCATTTACAATCATAAACTTACAGTTGTCGATTTGTTGACCTTTAATTTTAAAAGGCCTGCGCACAAATGTGGGAGAAATACGAAGACCGAGAAAGTAGAGAAAACTTGCCTTTACCATCAGATTTTGTGACATGAAAAAAACAGTATGTTCAGAGAAAAATAATAATTTGAAAAATTACATTATCAGGGGTAGTAGGGTTAATATTCACGCCCGGGGGTTTGAAACTTGGTAAAAGATCCCCGCCCCCTACTCTACTAGACCATTTTCATTAAAATGTTTATTTTTAAAAACAAAAATGAAAATAAAAATGAATGATTAAAAAAGAAGTCTAATTTTTAACAAAGTACATGAATTTTCTACCGAATTCATTAATTTTTCATGAAAGTGATGATTAATCTACCAAGAAAGTACATTTTTAACTTGGTAGATTAATTATTTTACAGGAAAAAAATGTTTATTTGAAGAGTTTCTTTTTAAACCCAGAAAATAAATTTTCTGAGAAACAATAAAACAGTTAAATTTTTTTACCAAAAAAGTAATTCGCATCTAAAATGACAAATCTCCAACAAACAAATAAGAAAGAATGACTGAAAATTATTTTAAATTCGGACAGAAAACATCAACTTGCTGCAAAAAAAAGCCAACCAAGCTTTTCGAAAATAGTTAAGTTTTCAACCCAAGAAATGAAGTTTCTGCTAACTTCATAAATCCTGTCATCAAAAATGTAAATTTTTAACATAATATTGGAATTTTTAGCAAGGAACATGAATTTTTAACCGGAAAGAAGAACAAATCGTCAGTAAATATTCTACTTAACAAAAAAATTAGTGTTGAATCAAGCAGATTAATTGTCCATGAAAAAAGTAGAATTTTCTAGAAAGAATGATTAATTTTAAATAAAAATGTAAAAATTCCGTTTTTAGTTAAGAAACCTAACCCAAACCAAAAATCAACAAAATAATTAATCTCTTAGCTAAATCAATTATTTTTCTAGATAAATTACCCAGGATCACAAAATGAAATCGAAAATTCCCCCGACCAAAAGAAGTGGACTATACATTTTCGGGTGCGCTGATCATGAATCCGTGGCCCATATGACCGCTGCGCGTCAAAATCAAGGTAATTTGAAGGTCAACTTTGTTAATTTGAGAGATATCATCTTTTTGAGCTCAGATTCTGAAATATCGAGAAATTTTACGTTCGGGTATGTTTTACCTACGGGTCCCTGTGACCTTGAGAGGTCTTATGAAGGTCATATATGCGCAATCATTAACAAAATAAATTCGTGAATAACGTGTTCGTTTACTGGCGAAATCAATTCTCCGCTATTATACTTATGTCCCAAAAACCTTAATACCTTCTTTCGTCACCCTTAAGGTCTTAGTGAAGTCTCTCACCCTGTTCCGCGCTGAAGACAACAAAATTTTTTCGGGAAGTAATCAATATGTTAGTAAAGAAAATTGGATCTTTAAATTCATTAGACATTCCATTTCTCTATAATTGTTTAAGATTCTTTTCGCAATATTATTGTGATCAGCATCTTTATTATTTCTTAGAAATTTGGTGAACTTCTCTGAAACATTTCCATTCTGCTTGCTCCTTGTTTACCATATTTCTTTCAAATTCTTTATTCTGCAACAGTTCCCTTATCTGTGGGTTATCAAAGACTCCTTCAATAATCTTGGCTTCAGAAAGTTTTGAAAATTTCTCAAAGATGTACATAAAGGCACCACTTCCTTCTGGTACGTCCTTCGTTGCTTTGATGAATTGTTTAACCTAACCTAACTTAATATATAGAGGTGAAAGGATGACCTTATGTACAGGGATAAGATTTTTCTGTAAAATATTCATTGTACCTAGTGTTAGATTTTGTCTAAGTTGCCATTTTTTCACATAATGTTTCTTTCGGTTTCGACTGTCCCACTGGCAAATTACAAATTCAATTTGTGAAACAGTAAATAAGGATTATGATATTCTTATTTCAACACGACAGAAGTAGCGACTGGCATAGGGGCATATATGTTGACATTAAGGAGCGAAACAGCTTTTAAACTTCCGGCAGAAAAATGTATGAATAGACGCCAGTCACTAGCTTCTTACTTAAAGCACTCAAATTCATTCATTAGACCTTCAAGATCGTTACAATAAACCAAATTCAAGTAATTTGAAAAAAATTTCCTGAATGAGCAATCTCGATTTCGGTAGAAGGATATATAGGTTCCAGGATCTAGAACCCCTTTTTATATTAATGGAGATACCACTAGCTTGGAAATTTATTTTGGTTGTCCTGCATCTTGAACCAAGTCACTCAGTTTATCTTGAGTAAACGCTTTAGAATTCGTATGTTGATCATCCATTTTTTCCGAGTCATCTATAAAACTGTGATTATTATTTACGTCACTTGAATCTTCAACATGCATTTAAATATTTTTCGCATTAGTAGACATTAGTCTCCATTAGTCGACATCTTAATTTCTCTCATATCGTGATCAATGGTAATTAGGACAGGAAAAGTCATAGACATAACAGTTGCATAAGAAATAAGAGATACGTTTTTACGGTTGTACCCAGAACTATTGGTCACGCAGAAACAGTAATGCGTGTTACTAGGCAGTCTGATAAGTCCCTGAAAAATGAAACACGGAGACGTTTTTTTGGCCAAAGTCGGTTTTATTTTTCAACATACCGTCCGAAAAGTACTCGATTGGAAGGTCTCTAAAATACGCCTCAGTTTCAGCTATGAGCTCCTCATTTGAGTAAAAACGCTTACCGGTGAGCCATCTCTTCAGGTTAGGGAACAAGTAATAGTCGCTGGGGGCCAGGTCTGGTGAATACGGTGGCTAAGGAACCAATTCGAAGCTGATTTCATGCAATTTTGCTTGTGCAACTAAGCATGAATGAACAGGCGCACTGTCGTGATGATAAAGCGGTTTTTTCTTCTTCAAATGCGGTCGTTTTTCGTCGATTTCGATTTTCAATCCGTCCAATAATGATGAATAGTATGCTCCGGTTATGTTTTTACCTTTTTCAAGATAGTCCACAAATATTATGCCATGTGCATCCCAAAATACGGAGGCCATAACCTTTCCGACCCATTGTTGCGTTTTTGGACGCTTCG
>NC_046662.1:54380304-54389066 GCF_010883055.1 Belonocnema kinseyi | reverse complement strand
CCAATGATATGCCTACAGCATTAGCTACCTCTCTCAATTTCACTTTGGGATCATTCAACAACATATCATGGATTTTTTCGACATTTTCTGGTGTAGTGACCTTTCTTGAGCGCCCAGGTCGTTCAGCATCAACTCTGCTCGTACGGCCACAACGAAACTCGGTGAACCACTTATGATTCGTTCCAATCGATGGTGCAGAGTCCGGGTAATACTTATCCAGCTTGGCCTTAGTCTCGCATATCGTTTTCTTGCGAAGATCGTAGTGTTTGATCAAAACTCGGAACTCAGATTTTTCCATATTAAAAAAAAACTCGGAGGTTAGTCGCTTCTCAGTGCTGTAACTTGTAAATACGTAAACATTAATGGCTGAATTTTTGACAGGCGTCATTTGAAGGATCAACCTCGACGAAAATGGTTCACATTAGTGAATACTAATGCCATCTCTTAGAATTTTCAGGTACTTATCAGACTGCCTAGTATGATATGTCGTATTTCGCCAAATCATTGTCCATTTCACTCGTATCTAGACAGAAGCTAATTTACCCACCAATGTAGAACTGCAGTCGCATGATGACGATTGCAGATACGCTTGCTCACCCAAATTTATCGGCGATACTGCGTTTCCGAAACCCTGCATCGTACAGCTACTCTTTCTTGTGATTGCTAAGACAGATTCATGCCTTCACCTAGAGACTTCACAGATAAACTGAAGGTAAATATTATTGCATCTAAACTTGTAGGTTGTAAACCGTTTTTTGCTCCACAAAATTCGCCGTGACCACCTTGAAAATTGCAAGCCACAAGCTTTTATTTCTGCAGTGATTCGTCATACCATGACGAAATTTTTTTCAGGGGATTTCGAACGCTCGATTTCACCTTAATAGGGGTCGAAGGGGCTACGAATTCATGATCAGCTCACACAAACACTTATTTTGTAAGGATCATTACCTCGACATGAGCAAACCATGACAAGCCAGTAGGTTTAGAAGTTCTAAAGAATGTTTTTGACCCGTGAGTAAAAATATATCCAAACTTGTATTTTCCCGCTCTTTTAGAATCTGACATCGAAAAGATGAGACCTCTCAAATCAACGAAGTTTACCCTTAAATTACTTTGATATTGATGTGTAGGGGTCATAGGGGCTAAGAATTTGTGATCAGAGTATCTGAAAACGTATAGTCTACACAATCAGGCCGGATGACTTTTTGTTTTCATTTTGGAATCCTGTGGATTCTACACATTTCCAATTTAAAATTATAAATGTCAACAATAAATAAGCCAATTTTCAACAAAATATATAAATTTTCAATCAGTAAAGATTTTTTAGGGGATACAAAAAATTCATAAAAAATTTTGAATCTTAAAAGCAAAAATAGGAATACTCTACGAAAAAGTGGGGTTTCTTACACTGAAGTAATTATATTTTAAATCAAATAGGTTGATTAAAACAAAAAATTGAATCATTAACCAAACATAACTGTTCAGGCCAATAAAGAAAAATATATGAATCTTTACTTTTTTTGAGAAAGAACAAATTTTAAGCGAGACGATGGAAGTTCTAACCTGAAAATACGAAAGAAAAAAGTTTTAAGTACAATTAAATCAGAAAATGGTTAAATTTTAAATTCTTGTTCAAATAAATGTTTTTTAGAATGGTTCTAAGCTCTGGTAAATGAAACCTTGATAAGAAAGAATGCGTTTCATAAGCATGTTTCTTTATTCAAAATAAACCAATGTCAAATAGAGAAAATGTAACTTCCTCAAAACTTTTAATATATAAAGAGTCCAAAATTAGTGTCTCGTCCTCAGAGAAGAAAAGAGTAAAATTATTGTTTCCACTAAGAATTGTGCTATCCAATTTTCGTTTTGTTAATATTTAAATATACTTCCACGATGAAGTTCTTAAGCTTTACTTTGGTAGCAATTTCTGTCGGTGAGTATGAGTGAAGAAATTTAATTTATTTCGAGAACGCCTGAATTACAAAAAAACCTGGTTTTACGATTGTGTCTGCTCAAAAAGTTAAAGCATTTCGAAAAGTTCTGAGCTGAACAAATTTACGCTAGACTTCTTCCAATTTGTTTTTCAAGAGAAATTTTTACGTACTTACGTAGGATCTTTCAGTTTTTCCCACTTCCTCATAAAAAACAATAAAATTTTACCAAATTTTCAACCCACAAATCGTCTTACGGAACTTTGAAATGATTCCTAATATAAAATCTTTTTTTAAATAGAATTTTAAACGCTCTTATCAATAAGATAATTTTTCTTCTCTAATTTTCAGGATTCTCAGAAAGCTATAGTTTAAATGAGGAGTCGGAAAAAGGGTTTACCGCAGATCAAGTTTTAGACAAATTTTTCAATATAAATAATACGGAGATGAAAATAGAAAGTAAACAAGTTAAAGACGATAATGTTAGGATGGACAATATAGGAGGTACTCTGCAAGAGCTTTCGGATGCTATTGCTTCAGACGAGAACCCGGCAGCTGATGATTGGAAGTTAGCAAAAGCTGTCATCAAAGCAGCGCTACCACATGCAACCGATAAGCAGCTCAAAGCTAAACTGAACTACTATAAAAAACAGTAAGTGCTTTAAGTTTTTTAAAGAGAAATTTTATATAATTTTTTTAATTAATTGTGCCAGCGGTCCACCCTACCTACTGGCCCTTCTTAAATACACCTATCACACATTCATAACTTTTCTACCCTTATATATCCTCACATACATTTATTCACATACTTTCCCCTCAAAATAATTAAATTGCCCTCCATTAATTCCCTAAAAACCTACCCTTTTCATGCTTCTCCCTCTCCTACTTCTCCTTCCACTAACCAACCGAACTTTAGCTGATACCACTACTACTCTTTTTCTACTCACCCAACATCTTACTCAAATTCTATACTTCGCCTCTCTAGCTCTCTAACTCCCCTGTAGCTACCCATACTTTGTCCTTCCGACCCCTACTCTCCTACACACACTAACTCTATTACCTATGCCTTACTTCCTTAACCCTAAATTTCTCCTACATCCCCTCCCATAAAATACTATCCCTTTCTGATCTTTATCTGTATACGACTACAGTCTTTTACCTACTTCACCACTTTCTCTTCACAGCCTCAATTTTCTTCTGGTACTTACTTAAACCAAACACTGCCCTTTTCCACTCAGCTCTTACTTATTCTTTTATTCCCTCTCCTCATGCCTTCTCCGACTAACTCTACTTCCCATTTATGTAAAAAGCTACCTTATGTAAACGGCCGAAAGTATTGGGGCTTATCTTCGGCCCTTAAAAATGAAGAATTTCATTTTAAATTAAATATGAACTTTAATTGGGGCAAAAAATAATTTCTTTGAAACAAAATAAATTGCTTGGAATTAAAGAAACGTTTCTCGGACAGTGGGTAATGGTCATTTTTCTATGTTTAAAAAAAACCTTTTTTGGTTGATGATTCAATTATTATGTTGAAAATTGGTTTTTTGTGTATAATTTGAACTTTTTGTATGGGACGATAAGCGCGCATAGCGTGAAATTTATTATTTAAATGTTTAAATTGAATATTGCTAAATTTTCAGACATAAGGCAAACCAATTAGGTGGATAAATACAATATCAAGTAAACAAACGTATACCATAAATACGATGACTTCTGATCTTCCTACATTCTAATTTATAGTCTATTTTTTTAATAACTGGCACTATAGTCTAGGTTAAGGTTAAAAAAATACCTGAATTTATTTAAAGAAAATGGTTGACGTGCTCAAATCTAGACTCCAATGAAAATTGAGTCTGTTGTACTAGATACCGGCTTTTTGAAGAGATAATATGTCAATTTAGTGTAATGTACACTGATAATAAAAATATGTAGTTTTTAATAAAATTATTACTATATCTCAATCTGTTGTTTTATTGTAAAGCAATTATTGTTATATTCTCATTCATGAAAGTCTAATGTAATCGCCCAAATTTTTTAGCTCTGTCTTTTTAAACGAATGTTTACGTTTCATCACTCACAGAGTCCGAAAATCATAAAATGTTGTCAGTGTCTGTATGTCTGTATGTCTGTATGCATGGTTACCTGAAAGTTGTAGGCCCGTTAACTTTTGAAGAGTTTTTCCAATCGAGACAGCCCTTGATGCACTTTTTACGGTTTCCAAAATGATGGTTAAGTTCGTTAACTAGATATTTACAACATAAATTTAAAAAGTTAGAGCATTTTCAAAATTAAAAAAAAAATTTGTTTTAGAAATTTTTGTGAAAGTATGTTATAGATAGGCTAAAAAATTGAAAAATATTAAAACAAACTTTTTAATTTCGACGAAAATGAAAAAAGTTATATACTTTTGAAAATTTTGAAAATTTTTAGAAAAATAGAAAAAAATATTTTTTAAATAGATTAGGAAATTTTATCAATATATTTGAACTCCTATTCAAAAAGCTGAAACTTTAAACAAAAAAACGAATTTTTTAGAAGATAGTTGAATTTTGAACGATAAAGATCATTTTGAACCTAGAAAGGTGAATTTTAAACCCAAACAGATGATTTTTCGACCAAATAGGATTAACTTTCAACGAGAAAGATGAATTTTTTATCGTTAAAGAACAAAATTTTATATTCGTATGTTTGAGTTGGTGTACGTTCCTATCTAAGACCCTATATAGGAGTTCCTTTTCAGCAGACTTTTTATATTTGAGTAATCGAAATTACGAATTACAGAAAACAAATCATAAAAAATAAGCATACACAAATTTATTCAATTTTACATTAATGTTGTAAATACATAATACTTAAAAGTTCATATTTGTCTACATACATACGGAATTAAACAAAAAATTATAAGTATACGTATAAAAATCAGAATTAAATTCGTATTTTTTTGTAATTTATACATAAAACTTATTTAAAAAACAATGCTTTTGAAAATCATCTAAATATAAAATTAAAATACATTTTTATATATTGAATATTATATTTCTTACAAAAACAATATTCATAGAACTGTGAATATAAATTTGAAATAAGGTGGGATTTTTAACATTGTGAATATCAGGCTTATAACAAACACAAAACTTAAATATTTCAGATAGAATAATTTCTTAGAGGCCTATTACTAGAGTTTTTAGAACACGACAGAGTTCTCTGTCAACAGATTGCCAATACATAAGTATGTCGTCAGGACAATTTTTATAAAAAAATTCTTATTAGTGCTTTTTTCAGAGAAAGAATCGTTCATTTCACGCTGGTTGCTAACATTTTTCATAAGAGTCATAATTTTTAACAAAATAATTAGCATGAGTTAGCAACTATTGTTTCTATAAACATTTCTATAAACAAGTTCTTTATAAACAAGTTTTTCCCATAGCTTTATCAAACACAAACAATATAGATTGTTTATAACAATTTAATTAAACAAGCCTTCTAATCGACCGTTTCCTCGCAGAAAAAAATGTTTTTTTCTTCAATAATTATTAGAGTGACATTTGGTGCAATAACTAACCAACAAAATTAAATAAAGAATAATTTATATGATTTTTATGAACAATTTTTTTAAAAAAACTAAGATTTATTTTTTTACATGCAAAATGGACGTTTTTCCACTGAAATTATCCGGCAATAAACTAACAGTGATTCCAAAATTGGATATGGCACATTGAATAATAATTTGCGTAATTGTTAATAACAATTTTAAAACAATGCATGACAATCTGCGGTTGGTCGTTGAAAAAAGTTAGTTTTTCTTCAATCATTTTTGTGATAATAATATTTGTATTATTGAATCAATGAAAAAATTGATGCTTATAATAATAATGAGATTATTATAAAAAACTTAAAATAAATCAATTACGATTCAGAACTCGAATCATTTTTAGATTCGAATTGTTCTATTAGTTCATCGAGTTCTTGATCAAGTTCAACTTCAAGTTTTTCCCAATCAGGCTTCACTGTTAGTTTATTGTCGGATAATTTCAGTGAAAAACCATCCTTTCGCATGTAAAAAAAATAAATCATAGCATAGTTAAAAAAATTGTTTATACCAATCATATAAATTATTCTTTATTTGATTTCGTTGGTTAGTCGCCGCAATAAATGTCACTCTAATAATTTTTGAAGAAAAGACATTTTTTTTTACGAGGAAACGGCCGATTAGGAGACTTGTTTAACTAAATTTTTATAAACAACCTATACTGTTTATGTTTGATAAAGCTTAAAGTATATAAATGGCTTTAAACACAATTGTGATTACTTTTGTTAAGAAAAATGAATTCAGCTATGCGAAAAACTCGTTCATAAAGAATTTGTTCATAGAAATTGTTTATAATGATTAGGTTAAATATTATTAAAATTAATTATGTTCTATAAGTACATATGCAATAATTCCGGCTGGTAGTGAGTTTCTATCTGTATTTTTTCTTGAGATAAAAATTCACAAAGCTAAAATGGTCAATTTTGTCACTATATTTATTTATATATCGTTGCTCTGTGAAAAAAATTTTTAAAAATCAAACTACAATTCTCTTAAAAATTAATTGCTAAGCATTTCTAAAAAAAACTTTCAAATCGGTTAAGAAATCCGACCTGTGGACGATTATGAACAGTAAATTCCTATTCCAGATCACTGTGCGTATGGGTGCCGAAACGTTGGTGATTATATATATTTTTTACAAATGTTTTTTAATTGTGATTTGATAATGAGAAGAAAAAAAGAATACGAAAAAAATAAAAAAGAGAAGAAAAGGGATTTGGTCGGTTGCCTTCTTATTTTTCTTTCCTTTTTTTTATTTCAGGCCAAAAGGAGGGATAGTGTTTTCTTTTATTTTTTAGGAGGAGGAAGCTTTTTTTTCTTTTTCAGATTGCAATGTAAAAATTATATGGTGTTTGTCCAAATTTGGTTGCTGGATTCTTGATTTTATTTTCAGGAATTATTCACGTAAACTACTATCGAAATTAATTTTTATTACGCAAAATTAATTGAAAAAGTAAGAAAAATAAGATTTTAAAAATGCACTGCGAGCTGGGTTTGAACCAGCAACCTCCTCATTACATGTGAGGTGCACTGCCAAGTGTGTCACTACAGTTTCAACAGTGAAAAAAATGCTAGAACTTTCGCGTGAGAAAAATTAATTGCGACATAGTCTCTACTTATCGGCAATCTGATAGACAGAGACCTCTGTGTGTTCGAACGTCAAACGCTGGTTATATGTAATCTGTTTAAAATTCAAAATCAGGAACGAAGTCGAAATTTTTAAATATTTACAACAAAAAACATACTTATACGAATTCTGTAAACATAATTATGGAATATAGTAAGATTAAAAAAAAATTTATTCGAAGCTTACAAAAAAAGCGATACTTATAGAAATTCCATAAATATAAATTTAAAAGAAAGTGCAATCCTTTTATGTTGAAATTGAAATTTGTAACAAAAAAAATACTATAATTTTCGATGTAACATTTACTGTAAACCTAATACTTACAAAAATTCCGTAAATATAACTTTCAAATGAATTACGAGTTTTTGCTAGATTTTTAATTTGAAATTTATAACGAAACCAATACTTATAAATGTTCCGTAAATATAATTTTGGAATAAAGTTAGATTTTTTATAAATTCCGAATTTGAAATTAATAAGAACATGAATATTTAATTTTGTAATTTGGTATTGAGAAATAGTGCCAAAGACCCATGTGTACATTACATAATATATTATTTTTAAAGCATGTAAAGCTCATCTATTCAGCGACCTTGTAGTTTTTCAATTTTTGAGATTCAAACTCATGGCCTCAAATTTTTCTTCTCACATTGGATTCGCTAATATGCTTTTTCAGTTGAGCTTTCGTTTCGTCGTGAAATGGCCATTCTCATGAAACCTTTCAGATTCCATGTTTTACGGATTTTAAATTCTACAGCTGACTACTGCGATAAAAAAGATGCCACGTTCCCTTGGAATTTTAAAATTGACAGAATAACTTATAATATAATGTTCTTGAACATAAGGAGAAACTATTTCTTAATATATATTATATATATATATATATATTATTCGGTTCGGTTTTGATTCTTCTAGAATCAAACCGAAGGGCCTATGACAAAGCCACCGAACGCTTCCCCGGGTTGCGGATAGAGGGTCCCTGTACCAAGTGTTTCTGCTGAATATGGTTACAAAAATAAATAGGCAGTCGCGGACAATTGTCCAGGAGTGGTCCCGAAGGAATTAACCCCCAAGCGAAGGTGTAAAAACCGTCCCGAAAGCTGAATTGCACCTAGGTGAGGTGTCTAGAACGGTGATTCTGGGATACCGGGCGAACTCTCAGAGTACGCAGCCTTATCCTTGCATGCGGGGCTCTACAAGGATGGACGAACCCCATTCCCTAGCTTCTCGTGGGAAAAGCAATGACAACACCAAACATAGTTGTAGTAAGTGCGGTTCAAAACAACAGAACGCGCAGGGCTCCCGACAATGGGTCGGTCAACAATGCCGACCAATCTAGAGCTGGGGGAGCCAATGAAAATGGATTCAATGCGATAGATCGGCGGGATCTCGTGACCTTTGGGTGGACGGAGCAACTGAATTACGACTTGCTAAAGTGCTACGAGCCGAGTGTGGCCCGTTAACCGGGTTACATGGCCCGGCTGCATGCTCTGTGGTGCGAGAAACACCTGGAGCTATCGCACTTTTCGCAGCAACGTCTGCGAAACCATGCTGAACTACTCCGTAAAAGGGGCTATGCAAGCGGAACGCCTACTCTACCACAGCTAGAACA
>NC_046662.1:54371119-54380204 GCF_010883055.1 Belonocnema kinseyi | reverse complement strand
GACCTCTGGGCTATCAATTATTGTGTGTATAATGCAGCGAGAGCTTTGGCCGATGCGAACCGTAAAACAAAACCAACGGCTGATCATAAGACCAAAAGACTTCAACTTGCAAAAGATATCAACAAAAGACATCAACTTGCCATAAAGATAGGCTGGTCAAGACAGTACGCGTCCCGCATTCAATGTGTGATTGACTACATCAAATCTGGCAGGAATTTTACCGCCAAGGATCGAAAGTTCGCGCGCGAACTCCGGACCCGCTATCACACACTTAACAAGTCAAAGCTGCTGACCATCAGGCAGCATATTGTTGAGAGAATACGTATACTATCTGACGCTAAGAGAAGTCTAGAGCGGAGGGAGTGGTGGGTCAGAGAAAATCAAAAGTTTCTCTCTGACCCATCTCGACTCTTCCAAGACCCTCCAGTTACTGTCTAACACCCACCCAAACCAGAGGAGGTCGCAGTATTTTGGAGAGAAGTCTATGAAGTTCAGCATAGACTGGACGAAGACTCAGAAAATATAAATAGCTTCAAGGAGTTATATGTTGCCCTCATAACACCTGATAAAAAATGCCCACCCATCACTACCGAGGAGGTGAAAAAAGTATTAAGAGGGATGAAGAACTATTCCGCACCGGGACCAGATTGTATCAAAACCTTCTGCTGGAAGAATTTTTCTTCAACCCATCAGCATTTGGCCCGTATTTTCACCTCATATTTGAAGTCGAAAGAGCCGATTCCATAGTGGTTGGTGGAAGGGCGCACAATACTCCTGCCGAAAATAGGCAACTTAGCTGACCCGAAGAACTACAGGCCAATAACTTGTCTGAACACGCTTTATAAGATATTCACAGCTATCCTAAATGATAGGATTGTTCGGGCAATTGAACCTGTGTGGCAAGAAATGTTTGAACGACGAGGCTCAAAGAAGGGCGTAGCCGGATGTCGGGAGAACCTGCTCATCGATAGATGTGTCTGCAAAGATGCAGCATTCTACCAGCGCGACCTATCGATGGCCTGGATTGATTATCGAAAAGGTTTCGATTCGACATCCTATAGAGTTATCATCTGTCTTTTGGAAATCTTAAAGGTTCATCCGTCAATAATTGGGTGCATAGAGAGATTGATGCCGCTTTGAAAAACCAGATTTACTATCTTATCTGGAAAAAATCGTGTGAAAACTAACAAGGCCACGTTTGACAGAGGTTCCTTTCAGGGCGACACCATGAGCCCACTCCTCTTTTGCTTTACATTATTGCCGCTATCTCTAGCACTGCGCCATTCCGACGGGTACTTGTGCGGCAAACCTGCAGATCGAAAGTACAAGGTCACTCATGTATTTTACATGGACGATCTTAAGATCTATGCTAAAAACAGAGAGCAACTGCATCTAGCTCTGGGGATTGTCCAACGATATACTAAGGAAATTGGAATGAAATTTGGGTTAGACAATTGCGCCAAGGTTTATTTAAAGCGAATGAAACTTAATGGCATCCCTGAAGATCTTGATCTTATTGATAGAAGCGCCATACGAGACATTTGCACTGGAGAGACTTATACATACCTGCGCGTGCCACAGAGCCGCATTCAGGATGTGACATCTATAAAGGATACTATCCGAAGCAAATAGAAACGTCTCATCCGACAGATTTGGTCTTCAGAACTGTCGGCGAGAAACAAAGTATCTGCAACGAACATGCCTGCCGTCCCGGTACTACTCTATTCATTTAGAGTAGTTCCATGGACGAAAAACGAACTCAGATCTCTTGATATCGGGACAAGAAAGGTTATGCACGTGAAAAAAATCATGCATCTTAAGTCTTCTGTTCCGCGGAATATTGAATCTTGAATGTCTTCACAACAGGATTATTCTGGGTACAGCACATAGAGTTGCAAATAGAAGAGACCCTCTTCTTAAAATGGTCAGGAATCACGAAGAAGTGGGCAAAGAAGCATTTCTGTACATAGCAGCGGAGGAGGCTGCTGAAACATACGGATTTGACTTCAGTATTAGGGGTGAGCAAAATGCATCAAATCTAATCTATCTCGAGTACTCACTCCTGAAAGCCCGGATTAAGAAAGCATAAGAGAAAAACTTTCGTGAACAGCTCCTCGATAAGAGGATACACGGTATCTTCCACAGAAATGTGAAGGATCAGTCAATGTCTTGTGAGCTAACGTTTGCTTTCCTTAAATTGCCCGGATTGAAGTCTGGTACAGAGGATTTCATTTTTGCATGCCAAGACTGTGTCATTTCCACCTTAACATACCGTCGCCACATTTTGAGCCAAGACATTCCCGATGATAGCTGAAGGGCATGCCATGCACACCCCTAGCATTTAGCTCACATACTATCTAGTTGTCCAACACACGCGGAAACGATCTACATTCAAAGGCACAATGCAACACTAAGAGTACTTTATTACCATCTCTGTCACTCCTACGGCATTCACCTTAATATCGCTCCTCTAAATGCTCCTAGGGAAATTGAGTCAATTGTCGAGAATGGGAAGTGCCGCATATACTGGAAGTTCATATTCTCCACAATTGTTTCTGTTGTTCACTCGAGGCCTGACATGGTTCTTCTTGACTTCCAGAAGCGAACCATGTTCGTTATCGAATTTTCGGCACCAGATAACAAAAACATCATTGACAAGGAGAATGAAAGAAAGAGAGGTATCGAGACCTTATAAGGGAGTTGCAACGATTGTACCCGGAATATTCTGTTAAACTGATCGTCCTTAGCATCGGCGCTCTTGGAGCTGCCAAGCTTTCACTTGCTAATGCCCTAAAAAGAATCCCTGCGTTTCAACAATATGCTAGAACACTTGCGGGAAAAATGAAGAAGGCGGTTGTCCTTGGGTCGCTCCGTTTTCTTAGAGTGCATGAGGCTTTTGCTGGATCGTCGTATTGATTCCCTCACAGACTGTAACCACCTATCTCACGGTTGTGAGACGTGGTTGTGGCTGAAATTTTACCGCGATTTCGCTGGAAGCGGGTGCAATTTTTCAGATTAGCACCCGCTCCCGGCGAAATCCTGCGGTTGCCTTATGACAAATTTTTAATTATATATTATTAATGACAATATTATAATTATGTTATATTTTGATAGTCTTATTTATATCTTAATCCGCATTTGAAAGAAATTGTAAAGAAATTGGCTATTTTAATGATATTTGAATATGTCGCACAATTTAAAAATAAAAACATATCTGCAATATCAGAATATTAATACCGTGATTAATATTTTGTTTTATATTATATTGTGTTCATTATATTGTATACTCTATATTGGGTATAATATTGTACATAAAGAAAATAAATTATATAATTAAGTTTGTCATATTATAATTATATATAGAATAGAATAGAATTTATAGTCTTAATTGTATACTTTTACAAGTTTTTACAATGTTCTTTTGCCCTCTTGAATTTTTAAATCAAACAAAGCTACATATTTTCTCTCTTAGAATTTTTACTTCAACAGATAAAAATTAAATCATTAAATCATTAAATCATTATATATTTCTGTATCTATATTACTGTTCCGTTTGTCCTTAGGCTATTTTACTCCCCTATATCACTACTTTCTTCGATATTATAATTATATTAATATTAATATTAATTAGCTGTAAATAATTTTGTTACAGTTTTTAAGCGTTTGATTTATCTATTAAACCAAAAAAGTTTAAATAGCCTCCAGACTTTCGAAATTATCAAATTTATACTTGTTAGTACTTTTAATTTGTAATTGTTCTATTTTGAATGACTCTCATAAATAAGTTTTCTAATTTTGAAAGGCTATTTAAATTTTTTCGGTTTCATAGATAAATTCAACCTCAAACGCTTAAAACTCTAGCACAATCATTGACAGTTAATTAATATTAATGTTAGTATCAAATCTCTCTGTTGAGATAATATTATTATAATTATAATATCATATATAGTTAATTATATATTATATTAATTATATTAGAATGTACCCTGATTATTATTTTTTTTTTTAAATTTTCATGTCCCAACTGAAAGTTTTAATTGTTTTATAAATTTCCTTGTCCCAGATCTGAAAAGTAATTAAAAGTATAAACATATCCGTCATTTCATCTAGCTCGTTTCTTATTCCAAGTATAATTTTCTGACTTGTTTAATAATGCTTTTGCGAATATTTACTCAATTCCAACATTCACGTGATCGAGTTCGCTTGCACCGGATTTGCTGTGATTTGATTTATATTCGAAAATCATGGATGATAAACGTGTCTTTTTGTTAAAGCGAAATGCAAAGGTGGATTTCAAATTGTGAAATCGACCAATTTTCTGAGGGATAAAATAATACTTGCGGCAAATCAGAGAATAGAGGATGTGTTTAAGCGTCTTGTATCTACAGATTCCGAAAATCCAAATGTAGAATTTTTGTGTGATATGATAAAAACGTTTTAGAAGTAATATAAAAACAAAAAAGCAATGAATAATGTTGTAGAAAAACGAAGACGTTGCGTTATTTGCAATTGCTTAAGAATGGATTATATTTTGGAAATTTCTAAATTTTCTAACCAAAAACGAGCCGATAAATTACATAAAATTGACTGTTAAAAACGAGATCGAATTTTTTTTTAATTCGCCATTGAAACTTCATTGAAATTAGAAACATTCAAATTTCATACCATCCCAAATGTGTATGGTTATACGAGCGAGCTTATGAACTTAAATTCGAGAAATTGTATTCATTTCCCCGAATAATGACAATCCGAATCAGAATTTTACATCCGCGAAGGCAGTTTCATTACTTGTAGAAGAATTAGAAATTAATATAGAACCGGGCGAAGCATTTACATTAAATGACATAACAAGAAAAGCACAGAAAAGCAAAAAACATTATAATATTTCTACGACCAATAAAGAGTTTAAAAAAGTCTTAATGAACTAACAATATTTTTCAATTTTCAATTCAAGTGTGCCGATAGGGGATGCCTTTAAAATACTACAGTCAAAAAATGTAATGAAATATTGTTCAAAAATTCTTTGGTAAAGTTAAAAAAATGTATTTCAGCTTAGAAGATGTATGCTGTGACGCACAGGATTTAGAAACATATTTAACGAAAACGAATATTTCATATGAGTTAATCACAATTTTTTTTGTAATATCAGGAGTTAATTTCTTAACTTCAGGAGTTAAAACTTTAAAATGGTTAGTCTTCTTTTTTTGCAACTTTTTTCAATTTTGACAGAAGTGTCTTTTTCCATTCTTTAGAAAAAGAATATGAAGATGAATATAAAAATAGTATCAATGACACAATATTTAATTCAGTAACGTTTTCGTAAATGAATAATCTTAAAATGTTAGTCTCTTTCAAATAATGTATTATATAATTCATGATGGAAGATATCAACCTTCTTTACATGTAATAAGGACTTCAACTGAACAAGGAATTTGTAAAAGTAAGACTCTCATTGACAATTTTAATCGTTTTTGTGTCTTTTTCTGTCCCTGTGCGACTCAAAGCCCTTTGATGTTGTCTAAGACATTCAGTCTTTAAAATAGTTTTTAAAAAACCTTATAAAAATATAGAATTTCAGTTTCGTTCTTCGATTGCCCCAAATACGGCAGTCAACTCAAGCCGCCATCTTAAAACATGGCGGCTTATTTAACGTTTTTGGATTTTCGTTGAAAACTGCTGTGTTTAGCGCAAAAATAGTAGCTTAATTAAAAAATCAAAGTCTTCTTCTTAATTTTTCTAGTAAACGCTGTCGTTAGAGTGACGTGTCGTGAAGAGAAAGCGATTGCGTGTGATTCCCTTCTCTCACTCTGCCTTGTCGTGAACGAACGGCAGTAGTGAGTTTGTTTGGTTCGCTGGATGGTTGTTAGTTGGTAGTGTTGCCAGAACAACAAGTATTGCGGCTTTTTATTCAAGCTGGCACCATCTCAGTGCTGGTCCCTCAAACTTTACAGTGCTCTCTGAGAAGTAGGACTCTCGTTCTTCTTCGAATCATAGACAGGTATGTACCTCCCTTTGGTCCATATGAGTTCATATTAACAGATGCGAATCATTTTTGAAAATATTGTTGTATTTTTAATATGCCATGCAAAGTTAGGTCAAAGAAAGAATATTATAATTTTTACTAAGGATTTATTTTGCAGAAAAAACTAGGGATTCACTTGTGATTCGTGTCCTGGTCAATATTCCTGTTGCTCAAAATAAATAAATCATGGTTCAAAAGAAAATAAACACTGTCCGAATGGCACCGATTTAACTAAAAATGCCGAAACTCATATTCTTGAAGATGATTAGCGTTTTTTTTATTCATTTTCCACATGTAAAGGGATTATTAATCCATTTTGTTAGTTGATAAAAAAAGTTCTTGGTTTAAATTTATAGGGATTTGTAACTCAACAATCCGGTATAAAATTAAATTCTTAGGTTTACTATGAACTTTGTTTGTTGTAAATTAATATTTTTGATTAGAAATTAAACTACATTGGTAGAAAGTTCAACTATGTGATTAAAAGTTGAACTATTTCTTTCAAAATCTTTGATTTTCTCAGTAAATTAAGTTTAATGTGAAAAGTCAATCTTCTTTCAATTGACATTCTAAATATGAATAAAAGATGCATCAAGAAGAAACTCCATGCCGGACGACTTTCTTGAAAATTATTTTTTTTAAAGATTCGACTACGCGGTTAAAATTGATGGGTTTTGTTGACAATGTAACTATTTCTTTAACAATAAATATTTTTTGTTTCAAATGCTAGTACCTGAACTACAGTCGGAAATTGTAAGAACGATCAGCAAAAATGCTATTAAAATTCACTGCATACTTTGAAACGTGATTACTCGTTTTAAAACGGAGCGAGAAACTTTTTCAAACAAAATGGTTTAAAAAGTTATTAAATTACACCTAGGAAAAAATCCTGCTAAGGTTGCAGAATTATCAGTTGAAATAGTGACGGGATAGATTTTCCGTAAAGATTACAGAAATTTCTACAGAGTTAACCCAATTTTTAGTTATTTTATAAATTGACAGATATTTTCTGTAACATTTACTGAACTTTTCTTTGCCGAATCTTAGCAGATTTTTTTCTGCTTCTATGCGTCAGTTGATCCTATATTAAAGAAATGTTGTACCTTTCGGAGGGAATAGACTGCGTGAGAAGTTTCAACAAATCTTAAATAAATGTAAAAAAAGGTTCTTTGTATTTCCTTTTATTTTAAAAATTATTACTTATCTGGATGAAAATACAAGAAGTTGGTTTAAAATGTAATGAAAAAATATATAGCTGAAAATAATAAATAGTTCAAAAGCCGATCCAAACCATTTTTTCAGAGGGGCGACTCTGAATCTTCTGCAAGGAATGTATTTGAATGGGGAGGGGGTCCCCCAGTTATTTAAGATATTTCTAAATTGAATATAAGACCCCAAATTCGACTTTATCTATATTTTTTTGGTTTCGTGCTCCTATTCGTAAAAGACGTGAAAGTATGTGAATATTTTGGGCCGTGCAAAAATAATTTAGTCTTTTAGGTAGTAAGAAGTACAAGTTTTCAATACTGCTTAACATGTGCAATTTCTGTCGAAACTTGATAGTTAAGGTTTATAATTTAACTCCTTGGTTGAAACTTGAAATTTTCGTTTAAAATGGCAACAAATACGTATATCTTGTTTGAAAAATTATATCTTTAGATTACAACTATTGTTAGTGAAAATTTAACTCTTTAATTTTTAACCGATCTTAATCATTTTTAGCTTAAGATCTTTTAAAGGAATTGTACTATAGGCGAGCACTGCTACTTTTGTTTATATTTGCAAAATAACCTTATGAAATTAGCTTTGCATTTTAAATTATTTCGCAACATTTTTTATCATTTTGGACCATTTCGAGTCAAGAAAAGATCCAATTTTTAGAGATTTCACTCTGCTCTTGTCTTATACATTTCTTAAGTCAATCGCATAATAGAAAGCGTGAAAATGTACATTAATGAGCATTTTTGGCTTTTTGAGCCATTTTGGGATATTTTAGGTCTGTAGTTGGTCCAATCGTTGAAATTTTACCTTATACAACTTTTATCAGTGCTAAGAATCATTATATTATTGTTTCGACCCTGAAATTATGAAATAATTTAAAATTAGTCTGTGGGTAAAGTGCTGAAATCAGTAACAAAAAAAATTCTAGATTCCAGCTAATTTTATAAGGTTATTCTGCAAATAGTTAGGAAAAGCAGCAGTTCTCTCTTATAGTACAATTAATTAAAAAGATTTGAAGCTAAAATTATTAAGATCGGTTGAAAATTGAAGAGTGACCGGAATTTCCGACCAAGGTTGATTTTTTTTCTACTGTGTGTCGGTTTAACAATTCAACTGTTGTGTAAATAATTAATCTATTTTGTTGAAAATTTTTCTCTTTGGCTAGGGAATGAAGGCTCTTTTTTAAAAACTATTCTTATTGGCTCTCTTTGCAAGTATTTTGTTAATAATTCCTTGAAAATTTATAGTTTCGGTTAAAAAGTTCATCTGTTTCGTGGGAAAGTATTGTAAAAGTTCATCTTTTTGTACAAAACAATATTTATTACTGAAAATGTAACTTTCATTTTTATTCACATATATTTTCTAGCACAAAACGTAAGTGCTTTGGTTCATAATGCATTCTTTTTCATTCAGAATTCACACATTCGCACTTGAAATACGTTTATGGACGAGCCACGAACAAAATGAATAATCTAAAAACTTACCACCGATTAATATATCATAATTGATTTTGAAGTGGTGGTAATCAATTTGCTGGGGAACCAACTTGCGGAATATTTTCTATTTGATCAATTACACTTAGTTGTCAAACCTTACCCTGATATTTTTATGTCTATGAAAATAGCCATGATCCAACAAAGCACGGTCCTGCCAGGCGCAAGTAAAAAAAAGTCAACCAATCAGATTGAGCACCCTAGGGCATCCGACCTTTCTGATATTTTGGATCGAGTGTGGCAGTTGATTTCCCCTTCTATTCGCGCTAATACAGTAAGTATGGTGGGGGGGGGGCGTGGGTTCACTCCAGTCACTCCAAGTCGAACGTATTTGAGCATCAAATTGGCG
>NC_046662.1:54357587-54371019 GCF_010883055.1 Belonocnema kinseyi | reverse complement strand
ACTGGTCAATACTACGCAGACTTATTGCAACGTTTGAGCCACGAGGTGAAAATTAAACGACCTCATCTGGCGAAGAAAAGAATCTTGTTTCATCACGATAACACACCGGCGCACAAGTCATTCGTTGCGATGGCTAAAATCAACGATCTGAAGTTTGAATTGATGCCGCACCCTCCCTACTAATCGAAGCTGTAAATGGGTATTTTGAGGAGCTTGACGAATCATTCTATAGAGATGGGATTACTAGACTAGAACACCGCTATGAGAAATGTATCAGCCTTGGAGGAGATTATGTTGAGAAATAAAAAAAAAAATTCTTAAAAACGTTGTTTTTCTTGGTCAGGCTGGAAACTTATCAATCCACCCTCGTAAGCCTCGCGGAAACAACATGAAAAGAGCAAGATCTGCAGACCGATAAAACTATTGTGATCAAACTCAAAGAAAAATACAGCGATAACATAAACTTAAATATCAGGTGTTGGTAGAAAACTTTAATTTTTTACAGATGCGGAATACGAGATATTGAGAAAATGTTTCGAAGAAAGCCAATCTTCTGTTCGAGATGAAACATAGAAGCGACTACCAGATCACGGTCTTTCATATCGTCGATTTAGCTGGGTGTTAGTGTACAGCTAAACAGAAAATTCAAACCAAATCGCTCATAGATGTTTTATCACACTTAGGATCCTGCTTTTCATACCATGAGGTTACAATGGTCAAGAGTTCTTCAATTATGGCTGAAAAACAATGTTGAAAATCCAGATTTGAATCTCCTTTCTATGGATGGTTCTAATAAAATTCACATTATGGGAAGCATATAATGCGTCACACCTTCCACTGCCATCCCTTCTCTTCAACCAATTGTGAAATTTAACTCTCCTCCGACAGCTGAACAGATATTAAATCTAGATAAAGTTTCCATCCGAAAATTTGACCAAATGTACAGCAGCAGATTGAAGGAGTTGCAGATGCTTGATGTGAGAATTAAAGAGGCGTTAAAAAGGGAAACTCAATTGCTATCAACTGCAGATGTTTTGTAAATGTGTGCTAAATTCTTCGAAATTGCATAAGTAGGCGGATCGAACGGATTCAGGCAGCAGCTGATGGGCGACTACGACTAGAAAATTTCTCTTGTATAGCAAATGTGAAAGAATCATATTTTGTTACCTTAGATCACCCCATATATACAAAGATAAAAGAAACTGTATCATCTTTATCAAAACTTTCTCATATAGCTACTATCGTTGTAATACTCGGAGGCTCCCACCTTCTGCCATAATTTCTTTGGTTCGATTGGCGACGCAATGCAAGGCAATGGTTTGAAGTAAGCTGTTTCCGTTTCATGTGCTCCATCATCCGTGGATAAAATACTTACAGGACACGCTTTCCTGAGAGCAGTTAGAGCACACTCTTTGCTATACCTTACTTCAGAAAAAATAATCCTAAACAGTGTTTCAATATCCGCAAAAGAACGTTTTTGGATTGAGGAGCAACTGAAATATTTTGAACTCAGTTTTCCATCTCTGAACTCGATAAGTGATGAACCTCATTTTTCGAAAGTTTCAGCTAGACGACAAAAGAAGATGGAAACATTAGCAGAAAGAGGCGTAACGGCTAAGTTGTGAGTACAATACTTCGAGATGGTAACATTAATGAAAAAATGCATAAAAGCTGAGAGAATGGGAGATGGGAAAGTCCATTTGAATTGTGTTGCGAACGTGATTCCATACTACCATGCTAGTGGTCATCTGCCTTATACAAAAGTTAATCACATTTATCTGTAAAAGATGTTAGCCCTGAAATCTCGATTGGCTACGGTGGAGTACGATAATTTTTTTACAATTGTAATTATTCCACAGAATCACTAGTGCGAAGAATAGTGACGAACAACTGCAAGTCTATCTAGAATATGAACTTTTCTCAAATCCACTATCATTATTTGAGGCTATTGAGCTGAAAAGAAAAATAAAAAGTCAGCTTTATACAGCATATTATTGCCAACATCGCCATTAGCAATTGAAAAGGTCACTTTTCAACTCCCATTTAGGTCATCGATGAAGGTTTCTTGTTACATATAGTGATGTAGCCGCAGCGAAAATCGTTTGAAAGACTTTGCGAATCGTACGTCAATCATTTGAAAAATAAATACAGCAGCGATGGTTTCATTGTTTTTGATGGGTGCGATCAGAAAGAAACAGATACTAAAGGAGCAGAGAGATAACGACGGTACGTGTATAAATCCTCTGAAGACATTAAATGTGATACAAATATGACGGTGCCTGTTAGTCCAGAGAAGTTTATGTCTAATCACAAGAACAAATCTGGAAATTGCCTGAGATGACGCTTACACTAGAATAGTAGGAAGAATCCTGGGGAATTCTCTATCTACTCAAACTATTGTTCTATGATAAGATCTTTATCGGTTGCATTTAATGATTGCTTTTGCCTAGCCGGACAGTAGCATCTATTTTTCGAAACTAGACAGAGGAAAAGTACCTCGTCATTTTTTTACGCATTTAGCGGTTCCGATACTGCATCATCTATTTACAGAAGAGAAAACAGAAAATGTTTAGGCTTTCGAAAGCTTCAAAAGAAAAATTCGGAGAACACGTACTAGGCAGTCTAACAAGTATCTGAAAATTCTAAGGGATGGCATTAGTATTCACTAATGTGAACCATTTTCGTCGAGCTTGATCCTTCAAATAACGCCTGTCAAAACTTCAGCCATTTATGTTTACGCATTTACAAGTTACAGCACTGAAAAGCAACTAACCTCCGAGTTTTTTTTTAATATGGAAAAATCTGAGTTTCGAGTTTTGATCAAACACTACTATCTTCGCAAGAAAACGATGTGCGAGACCAAGGACAAGCTGGATAAGTTTTACACGGACTCTGCACCGTCGATTGGAACGATTTATAAGTGGTTTACCGAGTTTCGTTGTGGCCGTACGAGCACAGTTGATGCTGAACGATCTGGGCGCCCAAAAGAGGTCACTACACCAGAAAATGTCGAAAAAATCCATGATATGATGTTGAATGATCCCAAAGTGAAATTGAGAGAAGTAGCTAATTCTGTAGGCATATCATTGGAACGTGTGGGCAATATCGTGCATTTAGTTTTGGGCATGAGGAAGCTCTGCGCGTGCTGGGTGCCGCGTTTGCTCACAGTGGACCAAAAACGAATTCGTGTGACAACTTCCCAGCACAATTTGGCATTACTTTCGCGTGAGCCGACCGAGTTTTTGCGCCCATTCATAACCATTGATGAAATCTGGATCCACTACTTCACTCCTGAGTCAATGCAACAGGCAAAACAGTGGGTTATACCGGGCCAAAGTGCTCCGAAGCGTTCAAAAACGAAACAATGGGTCGGAAGGTTATGGCCTCCGTATTTTGGGATGCACATGGCATAATATTCGTGGACTATCTTGAAAAAGGTAAAACCATAACCGGAGCATACTATTCATCATTATTGGACCGATTGAAAATCGAAATCGCCGAGAAACGACCGCATTTGAAGAAGAAAAAACCGCTTTATCATCACGACAATGCGCCTGTTCATTCATGCTTAGTTGCACAAGCAAAATTGCATGAAATCAGCTTCTAATTGGTTCCTCAGCTACCGTATTCACCAGACCTGGCCCCCAGCGACTATTACTTGTTCCTTCACCTGAAGAGATGGCTCACCGGTGAGCGCTTTTACTCAAATGAGGAGCTCATAGCTGAAACTGAGGCGTATTTTGGAGACCTTCCGATCGAGTACATTTCGGACGGTATCAAAAAGTTAGAAAATCGTTGGACTCTCTGCATCGACCTAAAAGGAGAGTATGTTGAAAAATAAAACCGACTTTGGTCAAAAAAACGTATCCGTGTTTCATTTTGCAGGGACTTGTCAGACTGCCTAGTATGTAACAATGCTGGGAGCAAAACAAAAATGCAAAAGATTATCGAAGTTTTCAACAGTCCTGAATCCTCACATGACTGTCTTTAAGTCAGTTTTTAAATTTTTTTTAGCCATGTGTGGTGCATCAAGAAATGAAACCTCTGAACAATTTACGTTTCACTTGCTATTTGAAATCGGCAACTGCAAGTAAGCTGCATCTTGCGTGACTTCCGCCTTCCGAAAAAGCAGCTCATCAGCACTTTAACCGAGTCTATCATCAAGTACAACTTTGACAAAGATGTATCAAATCTCCTACTATTTATGTTTGGAGATTAATTTTCGCTAGCAAATATCCTTGCGCCACTCCAGACTCTATAAGCACCTGCACCTGATGAACTGTTGAAGGCATTATACTGTCAATGTACAAAAGGCAATACAGATGGCTGTAGTTGCCGCAAAGTTGGGTTAAAGTCTTCAAAATTATGTGCATATTGGCGCAGCAAGTAGAAGTATAAGGAGCTGAGCATCTGTCGCTCAGGCGTGAACCAACAGAAGCGTTTATTACGAAACGGCCCTCAATCTGGGTACCTCTCCACCAAGGTTGGCCCTAAAATCGTTTAATATCAGAGTTTCACCATATTTTTTATTAACAAAGCACCCATCCCGTTTTACATTACAATTTTAAATCTACTAGATTAAAAGCATGTCATTATTGAATGCGAAGGAAGTGCCTACCGCATCGCCAAACACATTCAGCTTTCGTCGGAAAGAGTATTTAGAAACCTGATTTTCATCTCAATTGGATTTCACAAGGATCGAATTGTTTTTGCCTGCATTGTGTCCATTTGGAGTGTGAACAGCTCAACAAGTGTTGAACGGAAATAATTTGTTATGCTCGGGAAAGTGTTGTTTCGATTAGACCCTGAGGAAATATTTTTCAAGGACACAAATTAGAAGTACGAGGATCAAATGTTTTTCTGAAATGCTCTGCAAAACAATTCTTTAAAAAAAGGCTTTATTGCAGGCCAATCAGTTTTGAAGCAGTTTATGGAAAACTGTGGCTCACTCTGGCAAAAGTTTGAAAAATTCATTACCCTGAGATCAGAAAAGTCTGTTATCTTTAAATACTGAAGCATTGTTCTGGTTTTAATAAATTTAGATTAAGATCTTATTTATAGTGATCGCAACGGCAGTTGGAAGCTGCCTTTGGAAATGGTTAGGAAACTTCAACTTATTTTTCATATCATGGTTTGCTATAACTACGTAAGATGGAGTTCCATTTACTTAGAAGACATGATGATGTTAAAAACAGCAGCACCAGAAGCACACATGGAATAAATGAAAGGAAAATTTGTCGTTAAATTAACAAACTTTTTGCATTGATACATCCTGATATATGGCGCTTAAACAAACAATAAATAATGCAAAAAAAGTTCGTCATTATTTTTAAATTTAAAAAATTCAAATATGAAAACATCAAATTTAAAAAAAGGTGGGATTTGATGCCACTAAAGTTAATCTTTTCATTCCAGTACCTTATCCGTTGCGGAATATCTTCACAGAACTGGAGGTGGACAGAGAAGTAGGTACATCTCTTCTAATAATTTTTAAAAAAGGATGTGAACTTTATGCCAGTTTCAAAAAAAAGCTTTTGTAAAAGAAAAGAAGCACTATTTCTGCGAACAACACTCGTGTGAAATTAACATATACAACAGGAAAATTATCGTAGGAAAAATATTTGCAACAGATTTTTGTTTCAGCAAGTTGTTTGACGAGTTCTCATTATATAATAAACGATGCATTACTGAAGAAAAAAAAATCAACTCAAGAATCGGACTGTAAATTAGATTCGTAGATGCTACTCTATCAACTTTTAAAGACTTTACGAATCGATTATGTGAATTGATCAACAGCAAAAAAATCATCATCCTCGCCAAATCGATTTCGTTTCTAATGTCTGTTAATCTTTTGCCACAAAAAGCAACAAAAATAAAAGTTTCATGCAAAACTTCTGGCATACCTATTTACAAAATTCGAGAAGATGTAACTTTCCCAAGGACGATAAATTTTGGTCTCAGAGTAAAAACAAATATTTCTTACCAACATTCCTGCGTAGTTGCCAGCATTTCAGTTGAAGCATTTCAGGAGGTTTTCGTTTCATCTTCAGATACGGACATAGTTGTACCCTTACATTTCTTCGTTTAGGTGAACGAAGACTGGCATAGATTTTCTTTTATTTTCACAAATTCAAGTAGAAAAAAATAAAATCCCATTACCATTAATAGCCTATGAAAAACCTTGACAACATACTCTTTTATAGATGGTAGAAAACACTACAAGTTCAGATTATAATTATTAATAGATAATTTCTTGTACTTCAAATGTATTGACGCCAAGAAAAGGACATTACATTTTTTCCATGAAGAATGAGTTTCCAACTTGAAAAGAAACTGGGATTTTCTATCAGAACCAATTTTTGGTTTCAAATGAACTGCGACAAAAGGGACCTCTCTTAATAAAAAGGAGAATAAAATTATAAATGGTATCTAAAGGAACCTTAAGTATGGAGTCAAATCGTTCTATGATATAATAGAGCTTTTTTGGAACTCCTGCTTTCCTTTACTTCCAAGATTTTACAAATGCTTGATACAAATTTTACTTTATAATTTGGATTAAATAATATTGCACTAGGGAAAATACTATAAAAACACTAAATGATTCGTTTAAAAATAGTATGCAAACGTTTGTTAATATTTGTCAATATGATTATTTGCATATATTTTTAACTACACGTAATTATATCCTACGTGACAAATTAAGGATTTTACGAAGTTCTGGACGACGAGTTTCTTCATTCTAAATGAGTCATCCCTTTTGTATTGGCATATCTACTCTTGCCCAATGACCTTCGGGAGCCCGAAACTCTCCCCGGTCACGTTTTAAACAGCATTCCATCACGTGCTACCGCCGTGTTTTTGCTCCTTTCGAAAAACATTGCTGTAAACGAAAACACGTACGCCAGTGTCTGTCGCACTCCTTTCTACGCTCTCTCTCTCATGTCGACACTCTCCTCTTTTCTACCATGACCTTCCTTTCTCTCTAAGGTGCACTGGCGGAAACGGGGTTCTCAAACAGCACTAGCAAAGAAACAACCTGCGGGTCCCTCTTATGTGTACTTATGTGTACACGCACATCAATTAAAATTAATGTAATTGAAATTAAGTAGACTAGGTTCATTTCCTATAAAAGACAATTTACATTATTCTTTTGTAGATATTAGATTTTATTAGAATTATTTCAGATATAGGAAGGTGGTTCGCTTTTTCTTTAAGATTTTTTCAAAGGTTCATAGTTTAAAATAGTTATTATTAATAATAAACCAAGAAACGCAAACGATTCTTCCATTTGGCCTAGATTCATGCTTCTTTTTGAAAAACAAAGTTGGTATAGGTGTAAACTAAGGGTTCAATTTTTATAATTTTAGGTTAAACTCTCAATTCAATTCAACTGCCTCGCAATGCAATTGCCCTTTTTTCTTTCGACAACCATCATCTTTAAGAGTTTCTTCTACTTGGGACCATTTGCTGTTATCTTATTTCTTTGGAAGAAAAAAACCTCAACTACCATCGTGCCAACGAGATCCAGGACCCCTTAAAGTGATATCGTGCTTATCTTCTGGTTATTCGTGTTCATTTTTTTCACCGATCGTAAACATCCTGAACCGTGTCTGTGTCTGAGTGTGTACATTAAAAGAGGTACACACACAAAAAGTAGATACCATAACGAGCGCTTTTTCTTCGTTTTCTTCTCACCAGGTGAGCGGAGCGCGGTATGCAGGTTGTTCCTTCAGTTGACAGCCTTAAATCTCTTTTTGTAACGAACGGAGCTGGTTGAGAGATTCTAAGAAGCAAGCCTACATGTCGTTACGCCACGTGTGACAGTACGGGCATTGCCAGCCGAGGATGTGCACTTTCCCGTATAAAACCGGCAGCGTCGAACCTAGCAGCACGACAGGCTGTCATCCAGCCGAACCATCCCGAAGCACCGGAACTATTTCAATCCAGTGAATGGAATTTGCTGCAAATTCGTCTTAGTAGGCACAGTACCCACGATCCACGCCGCAAAAGGTCAGCTTCAAAGCGCAAACTGCCCCTCACTCTCAGGGTGACGCAATTCGTCTTCGAACCGCGGTACGTCTTCCCGCCGATGAATTTGACACGCCGGAACGGCTCATCGTCCGGCGGCAGCAGTCGATCCACTGTTTGGATTGAATGTTTCAATTCTCCGCCTTGTCCGTTGAAACTAAAGGTGCCAATATTAGTTTCTCATCCCGCTCCGCAAGATTTCATGAATATCGGGTTCTACCGGACACTCATCTGATCCTTCCACTTCTCCTTTCCTCTTTTTCTATACCTCCCTCCCCTCAACACAAAGCAACAAAATAATGCCGAATTCGGCAACCCCATACCTCTCTCTCGCTCTCTGACGCTCCTTACTGATAAACGGGTAATTAGCCTGGCAACAGCTCATCAAGAGTGAAATCAAACGCATTCAATTACCCCCACCTGTCAGCCAGTGTTACGTCCTGCAGGGCCTGCACCAGCCCGACGCTTGGCTCGCCGTGAAACCCAAGGGACACAATACACCACGCCCTGCGCCACAAAACTCGATGGGGACCGATCTGCGTTTCCATTCGTCCCCTGACTTCCTACTTGCCTTTCCGTACCCTCTATATCACTCAAACTAGTTCTCGAGAGAGCAAGAACGATCATTGGCATCCCTCACAATACCGCTCAACCTTGACGCTCTTAGCCCCCCGCCCTCCTTTAACTTCGTACCTACGCACTATTTACCTTCTCCCCCCTCCATCAAAGCTTATACGCACCGGAGTAGAACCATTGTCTATTTTTTGAGTGAGGGAAGAGAGGAACCCAGTCTCTCTTTATTAACATAAATATTGTCCAAAAGGTGACTTATGAAGTTCTTTATTCCCGGGCGGTTGTTCAAAATTGGTTGAAGCACATTTTTAACTTAACTTTTCAGCTTTTTCAGATTTTTCCTAATAAAAATTGACAGTTTGAATGACTAACTATCCCTGTATTCCAGTTAATAAATAGTTTACAAAAAACAATTTCAGCTTTTTTATGCCATCCAAAGGTGAGAAACTTCGAGTGCGTACTTAAATATTCGGGTCGAAGTGCAAAAAACTGGAGTTCGCTCTTCCAATTTCAAGAGGATATACCAACCATACGTTAGTTCCACTTTTAGATGTAATACAAAGCTTATTATTAATTGTACTGAATATTTATATTGAATTGAAAATGTCACCCTCAAACATAATTTTTTAAATATCAGCTATAAACAGACACATAATTAAGACCAAAGAACTGCCAATTAGTTATGCTTCATTCGATAATGGTATTAATTCCAAACTGTGCTTAATTGCTTGAATATTTTTGAAACAAACTGCGAGTTCAAAGGAAATCCTTATCGAAGAGATTCTTTTTATATTTGAAAACAATGTCAATGTCTAATTTATAATCGACAGTGTGTTTATAAAATGTTTTCAATCAATTACTAATATCTACATAATGTACCATTCAAAATATATTTTCGAGACCGCATTGTTTTTATCAGTAATCTTAAGTGATATTTATTGCAATATGACTCATTCGAATAAAACAGCGCAGGGCATTTAGTAATGTAATACCACTTTTCGTTAATTTGAAGTTAATTTCTTGCTGCAAGTCAAAGGAAATATTTTATAAATACACCATCAATCATAAAACAGATATTGACATTGTTTTTAAATATAAAAATAACCTTTTTAATAATGATTTTACTTAAAATCACAGAAAGGGCAATGTTACATGTTTAAAAATGTGATATTTTTCATAATAATTTTTGCTAAAATTCATAACTGTTGTAAAAGCCAACTTCTTGTGTCGAAATATAATTATTTAATGAAAACATTGTCTATGCTCGGAAATGTGAAATAAGGGAATTTGTCTCAAAACATTTTTTATAAATGTTTATAACAAAAAATTATTGTAAATAATCGTTAAGTATACATAACCTAACAGCTAAATTAGTATATGAACCCATGCAAACACCGAAAATTTAGTTTTTTTTTTAATGTTCTACTTTTTGACCACTTTGCACTTAAGAGTGAGGTAATAATTTGAAAAATTTAAGAAAGCTAATTACAGTGAAACTCTTTGATACCGCCGATTTTGGGACTGACCTTGAGTGCGAATTAACTCAATGTAGCCCGCTCTGTTTTTGTTTGTTCACGCTTGATGCACGCCTGAGTGACAATCGCAGACCACACGGCTTCAATTCTCGGAATTGCTGTAGAAGGGAGGGCTATTGAAGTGTTTCAATATACTGGAATAAATTATTGTTGCTTATAGCGATCTTCTCTTATATTTATGGTAGGTAAGCAATTGTTTAAATAATAGTGTTTTTTAACTTGCTTTAACTATTACCTCCTAAGTGGAAAGTGAATAAAAATGTAAGAATAATATATTAATTAAAGAACTTATTTGGTTAAAGTTGCAATAATTATGACCACACTGAGTGAACATCATACAAACGTTAAAAATGTCACAAAGAAACGACCATTACATAGCATCAATATAAAAGAAGATAGTCATAAATAATAATAATTTTTTTAAGGAATTAAGTTTGTTAGGTTTTTTAGTTATTACCTCACTCTAAGTACAAAGTGGACAACAAGTTAAAAATTTCAGAAACGACCGCAACATAAAACAGAAATCATATGCCTAAAAATTCAATAATTCATATTATAAATATTAATGAGAATAATATTATCTACTTAACAATTTTTAAATATGTAGAGTAGATTTTTTTTTAATTGTGAAAAATATAATTAAAAATAAACAATTAATTTTTCGGACAACCAGACAAGAGACGAAAAAAATGAAAAGACAGAAGTTTTCCAAAGGAAAAAGAACTACGAGTTTGTTCATAAACTCTTTTCATGACAATGTTTCAAAAATTAAGTGTGCACGATAACCAGTATATCGTCCACATAGCCTATAACGTGGTAGCCCTGACTCGCGAGTCAGGGCCTTAATTGTGGTTAGATTCCTATTGGCCTACACATGGCATATTCATGCCACGACTTCATTAGGCACACCGTGTGCGATCATGGCCGCCCTGATCACCCCTCAGAGGTGTTGTTAAAGGTTCCATCGATGTCTATGAAGGTTCCAATCGCGATGCCTTTCTGTTTTAGTTCTCCTTTAATAAGGTTAACTGCAGTGCTTAGGGACATCTCAGTCCAGTGACCAGCCCTAAAGGCGTGTTGTTGCTTGTGAAGAGGACTACTTGACAACACCTCATCGTGAATATATCTGTCCACGAGTCTTTCCACTGTTTTTAGTAGGAAAGATGTGAGGCTAATGGGTCGGAAATCCATGGGTGAAGTATAAGCCATCCTGCCTGCCTTCGGAATAAGGACTACTCGTGCACACTCCCCCTATGCCGCTGGAACATAAGCCAACGTCAGACTAGCCCTAGCAAGTCTTACAATCGGCCCAATGTTGATCTCACCAGCCATCTGTGAGAAGAATGTATATATGCCATCCGGACCAGGAGACTTGTAAGGACTGAAGGACTTTAGGGCCCACCTGACCCTGGCTGTAGTAACAATCTCGTCAGATAGCCGCCGCTTCGGGTCCAGTTGGGCTGCAGGCGACTTTGATTGCCGCCTCTGCCTCTTTTTTGATATAAGTGCAAAAGTATATCCAGCTTTCATGCTTTGCGTTACGTATTGCACTCCTGTACTCATCCCTCATCGATGTAAATGAAGTCCGTAGCTCCTTCAGTTTGCTAGAACTGGCACGTCTAAGCCTCTCTCTGGTTTGCCTGCGAAGCTCTTCGAGGTTCGCATTCCACAGGTGTGTCTCTCCAGCCTTTCGGACCATTTAGGGCCGATGGGCACAGCGGATTCCAACACGAACTCTATCAATGAGTGATCTGAGAGAGTGGGTTCATCTGAGACTCTCCACTTCTTGATGTTATCTGTAAAACAGCCGGAACAAAGAGTGATGTCAATAACCTCCTCCCTGTCAAATTACAAAGCGTCGGGGTGTTCCCCGTTTTAAGAATATCTAAGTAAGTGGTAATTAGGTATTCCAATAGGTCATTAACTCTTGAGTTGATGTCCGTGCAACCCCACAAGGTATGATGGGAGTTATTATTGCACCTTAGCATAAGAGGAAGACCCCTTACCTAACAGTATTCCACCAGTGTACGTACGTCCATAGGTGGATTGGTATCGCTGTCATATGGAAAGTATGACAATCCCATGACTAGCCTTCCTGTTCCTTTAAGACCCATGACTAGCACCATCAGGTTTTTGGAACATAGCTCTAGCAGCGGGACAGCGTTGACTTCCTTCAACCGTACGCAGGCCCTTGGATTGACCGCCTTGGGGTCCTTGTAACAAAAGTACGGTTAACGGGTTAAAATTCAAGAAATAATTTTCACATAGTTTAATTACTGAAACAGCATTTCTCTTTTGCCTTACATTATTGCCACTATCTCTAGCACTTCGCCATTCCAACGGTTACTTGTGAGGCAAACCTGCAGATCGAAAGTACAAGGTCACTCATGTATTTTACATGGACGATATTAAGATCTATGCTAAAAACAAAAAGCAACTACATCTAGCACTAGGGATTTTCGAACGATATACTAAGGAAATTGGAATGGAATTTTGGTTAAACAAATGCGCCAAGGTTTATTCAAAGCGATGGAAACTTAATGGCATGCCTAAAGATCCTGAGCTCGTTAATAGAAGCGCTATACGACACCTTTGCGCTAGAGACACTTATACATACCTGGGTATACCACAGAGCCGCATTCAGGATGTAGGATCTCTTGATATGGGGTCAAGAAACATTATGAACATGAACAAAAGCATTCATCTTGTCTTACGTTCCGTGACTGTACATCTCATGCTGTATTCTGGGTACAGCACATAGAGTTGCAAATGGAAGAGACCCTCTTCTTAAAATGGTTAGGAATCACGAAGAAGTGGACAAAGGAGCGTTTCTGTATCGGATTAAGAAATCACCCAGATTGAAGTCTGGTGCAGAGGGTTTCATTTTTGCATGTCAAGACGGTGTCATTTCCATCTTAACATACCGTCGCCACATTTTGAGCCAAGACATTCCTGATGATAGCTGCATGGCGTGTCTTGCACAACCCGAGCATTTAGCTCGCATACTATCTAGTTTTCCAACTCATGCGGGAACGGCCCGTATTCAAAGGCACCATGCGGAACTAAGAGTGCTTTATCACCATCTCTGTCACTCTTATGGCATTAACCTTTATATCTCTTTTTTAAATACTGCTAGGGAGCCTGAAAAGCATCCCTGCATGTGAACAATGTGCTAAAACACTTGCGGGAAAAATGCAGAAGGCGGTCGTCCTTGGGCCGCTCCATGTTCTTAGGGTGCACCAATATTTTGCCGGATCGTCGTATTGATTCTGTTACAGACAGTAGCCAAATATCTC
>NC_046662.1:54348081-54357487 GCF_010883055.1 Belonocnema kinseyi | reverse complement strand
ATTCATTAATTTTTCGTGCAATAAAAATTTGAATTTTGTATTTTTCAAAACAATTTGAAAAGTTATTATGATGATTTATAGGGATTTCAAAAAGCAACGTTTTTATTTTCTTCACATTTTTTTATATCATGCGTTGTTTGGCTTAAAATTTAAATTTTCGTTTGAATGCTTGCTAACATCTTATGAAATAAAAAGGTCTGCCCACTGTGCGGGCACACTATATCGTGCGGTTCGCTGCGCTCGCAATTTTGAGCACGTCTTTGGCGTAAAACTGTTAGTTCTCGCGCTTCGATCTCGAGAATATATTTATTCTGCGCTTCGAATTTGATCTTTGTATTTCCCCCACATTTGTGCACAGACTTTTTTGAATTAAAGGTCGAAGTATAGAGAACTGTAATTCGGTGATTGTGAATTCTCTTTTGTTGGAGATCCTTTTGCCTAAATAAATACATTCTCATCACGTGCCTCGTGCTTCCTACTCGATTTTGTCTATAATGTGAAAGTTTTTACATTATGTTCAACACTATTATATCACAGTCGCTGGAGAAGGGACTAATGTGAGGAAAGGGGTTATATAATTTTTAGATTGACCTAGAATTCTCGTGTTATTTATTTAAATAATAGGTTCGTCTCGCAAGACTGCTGCGACCCAGGTTGCTGACTAATCTCTCTAGCAATCACCCCAAGTGAAGATCCTCACAAAGTCGTCATGTGAGGTTCCCCACTTGGGTCCGTTAGTATCCAAAGTTTTTTCTTTCAGACTGACACTGTTTTTATTAACAATTTGCCGCCATATTTTTCTCGCCTGTCATACTTCTGTAGCTTACCCTCGAGCACTGGCGGGGCGGCACTCCATGCCGCTTTTTGATCAAAATTATGATTATTCTCTAGTGTGCGAAAGTACCCCTGGAACGCGCTCAGGTATCTTTGAAGTAACTATCATAATATGTCCCCGTACACCTTTCTGCTTTCATTATGCTCTTATTAGTCGTCAATGATCTCGTGAAGAGGAAATGTGCGCGCTCTCGACACTAAATTTTTATGTAAGCAACATTGTATCACTTCAAACAAGTGTCACTCATGTCAAAATACTGAAGACTCTGATGCCAATATGGAAATTTCTGATGAGAAAAATGGAATTTGAGATAAAACTACAAATCACCATTCCTGTTATGGAACAAATTGTCGCTTCCATATGGGCGGCACTACACACCGCCCGCCGGCGATCTACTTCACCTAGTAGACGCCAGTGCCCGAGGGTTAAGTATAATTTTATTATCTTCAGATTAGAAAAACATTTATTTGTTATAGAAATATATTAACTTACAGTAGTCAATTTTTCGTCTGGTATCGAAAAAATGAATATCCCTGAAATCCGTATAATGCATTTGGAGGTCAAGATTTTTTTTCTCGCGTTTCTTAATTTTTCAATATAGTTACAGTCTACAATCGAACAACTTGTAAATTATTATTGCCGCAACACTAACTCTATTTAATATTAACATTCGCACACATTTTCAGTGGTAAAAAGCGTTTAATTATCTAAACTAAATCTGAACTGTCACTGCTCCCGATTAGACTGTCGCCAATTTATTTCGCTGCTCCCATAATGCACCGGTGCTCTTCCAACAGTTCGTTCAGACACTTTTTATTAATATCTCTTTTGCAGCTATACTTATTAGGGATTTTACTGTACGATAACCCTGGTACAGTAGACTCTACTACACTTCTCGCTACGACACTTCTCGTTTCCCAATTTCTCCTTTGTTCGCTTTCTCTCACTCCTTGTCTCATCTCACGCACACATGCGTGGCCGTCTACGCCTACTGCGCCGAATGCGGCTTGACATAAAAGAGAGGGTTATCTGACACCTCCTGTTCGCTTCCCCTACAGCCCTGAAAACGAGAAGTGTCTTAGAGTCTACTGTATATGGAAAATAGTCAAATATATTCATTTTCGCTGACCCAGGGATCTTTCTAAATTCCTTCGTTTCTTTTTGTCTAAATGTTTAGCTATAATAAGGAATAATATACCTGTCACAGTTTAATTTTTTTTACCGTGTACTTTTATCTTTTTCTTGATTGGTCCATGTCTCGCTACCGTATCGTACAATCGGTAAAAATATAGATTTATGTATTGCCATTTTAGCTTTATTTAATATATTTTTACTTCTGCACTGAAAAAATGGTTAGTTGAGCCAACTATTTAGTTAGTAAGATATGGTACTGCTATTTTGTTAGTTGCGACTACCATTTACTTAGTTGCTGGTACTAACTGATTAGCCATTGCAACTAACGGAATTGTTGTACGAACTAATAAAATAACATTTTCAACTAATAAAATAGCAGGATCATATCTTACTAACTAAATAGTTGGCTCAACTAACAATTTCTTTCAGTATGAAAAGGGGCCCGCTCTACCAATAACCTTGCATATTTAGTTTTTCACTCTTTCCTTCGAACGTCATAGTTTTTGTTTTATTTGCTTTCATACATACACTCAGTTTGCTACCCGTATGTATTGTTTTTATAGCTTGTAGTAGCCATCCATTTTCTAAATGTTTACTTCTATCTGCATTGTCAAATGCTTTTTCTAGGTCAACAAAGGCACACAAGACATATTTCTTATTTTCAAACTTTTTTCTGGGATTTGTTTTAAGCAAAATATTTGATCTGTACATGACCTTCCTGGCATAAATCCACTTTGGACTTCACAAATCTTTTCATCTGGTATTTCCATTTCCCCTGAGAATAAGTATTTTTGAGTATGTTTTACTTACGGTACATACTTAATAAGCTGATCCTCCTGTAATTATTGCGGTCGCTTTTACCTCCCTTTCTTTTATATATTGGTACGATAATAGATTTCTTCCAATCATCTGGGACTTCTGCCATTTCGATACATAAATTTATCAATTCGCAAAGTTTATGTGGTATGTACTTGCCACCGTGTTTAACCATTTCTGCGTTAATACTGTCTGCCCTGGCAGCCTTACCGTTTTTCAAGTTCTTTATTATATATCTAACCTCAGTGACACCAAATTTTTTCAATTGAGTTTTCTAACGCATCGTGTTCTACATCGCATTTGTGGTGTTCTACAGCTTTATGTCCGAATAGTTCCCTAAAATAGTCTCGCAAAGCGTCTATTATAGAAAAAAGTGTGCACCCTATTCTAAAAGTGAATTTTGTTATAAAAACATTTTATTGCAACTTATGTCGCTTTTCCATGAATTTGCTTTGTTCATTTTTAATGTTTTTTTTTACGATTCAAACTAAAAATACGTATCCTTGTGTAAAGTGGATCCAAGAAAATTTGTAGAAATATTTCCAGCGAAAAATGTTGATAAATAAAATGTTACAGAAGCTTGTGTCCTTTTTCCAAAAATTTACTTTTTTATTTTTAGTATGTTTCGATAACAGAAGTTTATAACCAATTTGTAGCTAAATTTGGTTGAACAACATTTGTCTTTTCTTTTTTTTCGTCTCTTGTGTTTTTTTTTCAAAAATGTTATTTTTTTCGGATAAGCTGTATTTTTCTATCCATTGTTTTCAAAGCTTCTGTCGTTTTTCAAAAAATATAATTTTTAATTATATTTTTTACAAATAAAACAAAAACTACGCTTCCTCTGAAAAAGTGATTGCTGGCAAATTCGTAGATTTTTTCAAATAAAGGTTTTTTGCGGAAAATATATTTTTATTTATCGAAAATATTTTGGAAACTGAAATTCTATTTTGAGCATAACAACGCAATATAGGGAAGAATTTCTGAAGAAAGGATTGTAGTCTTTTTTTTTAATTTTAAGGTATTTTAGAAAATAAATATAGATTTAAAAAACTGTATGTGAAACATTGAACGCATAGCGCGAGTGTCAAGATAAGAATGTGTACCTCAAAGCCTACAGAGCTTTGAGCAACTTAATATTAAACTATACTTAATTACGTAGAAAATTCAGAGTATGACGACCTATATATAGTAAGTGTAAGAAGTTTTGGTACACCTCTTTTTTTATGACTAATTTATTTTTCTTCATTTTAATTGTGTATTTAATTTAATTAATATAAACTGAGCTCAGGATGAAGGGAATCTATTTTTTAAGTAGATATTGCAAAAATACTGTATATTTCAACGTTTTCTGAAAGGTTCAATAACTTCCGAATTAACCAACATTTTTTAATGTTGTTAGGCACATTTTGAAGCCAGTTTTCACCTTACCATACCATCCTATGAGTGTAAATTACGAAAATTGCCTAATTGAATTGAATGAACTTGAAGTTGTAACAAAAACGTTGGAAACAATGCAATATTCTTTGTCGTAACAAAAATATTTCTTATGGAATATATAAAATATATAATCATGAAGTTTCTATAAAATTTCTTAAAATATGTATTTATTTAATTTTTATTTTTATTTGCCTACAGAAAAGATATTTTCAAATTTCTCCAATTTTTTTGTCACAGCTTAAAGTACTTGCGCTTCGATAAGAAATGTTTACGATTTATACAAATAAGGAGTTGTGATAAGGTGAAAAATAGCTTTAAAATGAGCACAAGGACATTGAAAAATGTTGATTATTTTGGAAGTTATAGTACATTTAAGAAAACATTAAAATTTACACTATTTTTACACTCACTGTAAAAACTGGGATTTATAAGTGATGTTTTTGATAAACTTTAATTCAGGTATTCCAGGAGTAAAAAATAAATATGCGAGCGTGAAGCGCGAGGAACCTCGAGCTCGAAGGTGTTTTCAAAAAATTCTATTTCTTTTTTTTCGCCAGGGAAAGGTATAAGTGTGGTCTACAAGTACTGAAATTATTATACTAGTTTTTCCACTGGTTTTTTAAATAAAAATTCAAAAGTCAGGTCTTCTATAGCGCGGAGCCATGCAGTAGGTCAAAATAAAGTGGCTGTGGAAAAATTAATTGTCAACCTACAATCATTTTTATCATGATGTAAAACGCAATAGAGTCTATGCGGGTATGTAAGGTGAAAAAATGATTAAGGCATTAAGTCCTTCGTAAAATTAACGTCTGGGCATGTATTGGTCACATAAATAAAAACAAAAGTCAACGATAAAGTCCAGAAAAGTGTATAATTTTATTTATTACTGCTTCAAAAGTTTCTTTCTCAAATAAACATTGTAATAAAATAATTGCGTTTCACATCATGATTCTAGAATATACTTTTCATCATAATTTTTCTTTATTTTTCATGATTCCGAAACGTTATTATATTACAATTTTTGTTTGGGGAGCAACTTTTGCAGAAGTAATAAAATGACACTCTAGTCTGAAAGCTGTCGTTGACTTTTGTCTTTATTTATGTAACTAATATATGCCCAGGCGTAAATTTTGAAAATGATGTAACATCTCATCCGTTTATTCATCTTATAAATAATAATTTATTATGTAGTAAACAAATGAGTGTTTTTATTATTGGACAAGATCGTGAAACGCGCAAGATTCGTTGTGTCAATTGATAAATATTATTCGGCTGAAAACGTTACTTGCTTTCATAATCATTATGATGTTAATGATGAAAAAATTTTGGTAAATAATGAAAAATAATAAACTTATTTTCGACTGACCAAATTTTATGGCAATGAGGCACTCGCAGTTCATTGCAACATGAAAAATGGTTTTTTAGTTTATAAGATAAGATAATACGACGATAAAACTTTATTTATAATAGTGTTGATAACAATAATAATTATTCGTAATTGTCCAAGAGTTCTAACAACGGTTGAAATTTAATTAATTGCAGTTCATTATGTTGAAAAAATTAACTAAATCGACAGATAGTCAAAGAGCCACTTTTTAAAATAAGTAATACGTAATTGTTTATAAAACTTTTTTATTATTCAACAACGTATTTATTTTAATTAATCCAACGCACAGACCTATTTGTCTATACTGCCGTCCAAACTAAACAGTTATATAAGTGCTCTCTGAGTTGAAGGAAGATATTCAAGAAAAACCGTTTGTGCTAAGAACTTTAGTATAAAAACACATTGTCATTAATGCAAGTACCCCTATCTGGTAAAACGCATGTGCTCTTTCCGATTTTGAAAGAAAAAATGAATGATTTAAACAAATTCGATTAAGAAATCTACTTGCGGATTTTTCTGAAATCAAGTCCTAGCTAAGAAGTACGCTAATTCGCTTGCGGAGTGTTTCGCTGTAAATTTAAACTGTAAAAAAAGATTTGTGTAAAATTACAAAGTTTCGGAAAATTACATAGTTTCGGAAAATTACATATTGTATCATTGTAAATATCACACACTTCACTGTGTTATTTTACAAAAGTGTATGAAATTACATCCTCTAGCGATGTAAATAAAAGGACCCTCGAACAGCAGTGTAATATTAAACACTCGATAAAAATAAAATTACACATTCCGTCGTACGAACTTTACATTCAGAAGGGAGCATTCAGTAGCAGCGTGTAAAAATACCATGCGTCGGTAAAATCACTTTCCTGTGATTGAAAATGACATCAAGATTTTTAATTTTACCAAAAATCTTTAATTTTACCCTGGCGGAAACTGTAAAATTTTGGATTTATAATTCATTGAAAATTTAGATTAATTAATCAAATAAGATGTGAATACAAAAGGGTATCTCATTTTCGTTGTTTATCGATGCCTTCATCCTCTAATTTTGTAGAAATTTACAGCTATGTTCAACTTTTTTGACAGCTTTCACACCAAAATAGATCAAATTCGAGCTATTCTTATTTTTCCTTTCGCATTTTTGGCTATTGGAACGGAAAAAAATGTGGTTATTCAAAACGTACATTTAATATTTTTGTTATGGAATATTCAAACATAAAAAAATACCCATAGTATCTTATATGTTTCAGGTAGCTGGTAACGTGTCCGGCTCGTGTTTGTTTAATATCCATGAGATTTTATACGAAGTTTGAGCTTCGAATATTCAAAAACTGTCGCCCTAATAATTTTCATTTTATTTTATTCTTTAAAATTCATTAGGAATTTTACATTTTCTTGTGTAAAATTATCGGCCGAATTAGAATATCACAACAGATTCAATTGTAAAGTTCATCGCTAGGTGGATTATTACAATTTTTGGTTACATTTTTCTCTCACCAATTTCAGGCACCGGAAAGTACTTTTCAGACATTTTTATATTGCATTCGGTCAATTTGCTCAATATTTGATATTTTAAACATTCATTTTTCATTAAAAATATCTACAGATTATAATGTTAACCATGGTAGTGAGACGCAGCTACCCTCACGGTTTGACTGATATAAAAAATCCTCTTGTCTAAAAAATGTCACTTAAATATATTTTTTAATTGTGGGGCAGCACATATTGTGAAAATTATATTGAAATTAAGTGAACAAACATTGTTTATGAAAAAAAAAAATTAAAACCGTTTTTTTTTTAATCAGATGTAAGCCACACATACATAATTTTATAAATCTCTATTCAAGATGTGATTTAAAAAAAAGTTGTCCAAAATCTCAATCTCGTATCTCTGCCATTGTTTCGAATTTTTGAAAAATATTTGATGGGATTCTTTTGCCACCAAGCAATCATATATAATGTGAATTACAGCGAAATCCTATTCGAACGCGAAAATTTTCAGGTTCTGTTGACGTGGACTCACATCATTTTTGAAAATTAAAGGCTTAGGAGACTTATTTCACCAACCGGTAATATGAAATTTTTAGCCAGTTTCAAGAAAAATTTTGATTTTCAAAATTCTTCACATCAAAGAAGCATTAATTAAAGATCAATATACACATTTCAAACCGCATGAATGACTAATTTTGCCAAATGAATGTTCAATAAAGTCGTTTTTACTTCTGTTGTAGTATATATTTTCCTAAGTCAGCCACTGGATTCTTTCAGTTTAAATTATAATACCATTAAAAAACATTTCTGTGTTGAAATGTGGTCACAGGCTTTTACTGCCCAACATGGCGACGGCATTTTTGGTTAGAGTTGGACTTTTATTTGATCATTTTTGCACGGGGCGCTCCCGGTATATATCACCAGTCACGGACGCATTTTTATAATGCAATCAAGTTATATGATGAGAACAGTCTACCCAGAAATATTGGACAAAGCCTGGTTTTTACTCCATCATTGACGGACTGGGTTGCAGTCAAGTACACAATGGGGGGAACTACAGCTTAAGGTGGGTTTCGAACCACCAGAACCTCGGTAAAGGTACGTTGAAAAGTTTGCAGAGGCACCGGCTCAGGAATCGAACCCCGGACCTCCGAGGTGAAGTCCGAGTGTCTAACCAACTGAGCCACCGAGGCTACCCTATAATAATAATTATTATTATTATTATCCGCATTTAGTTTTAAAATGCCATTAATTTAAGATCTTCATCAAATTGAAACAGAAAAATCCGATGAAAAATCCTCCTCCTGCAGGAATTGAACTTAAGTCGGTAGAGAGTAGAGTCCAAAGTGATAATCACGACACTATTGCAACATGACACTGAAAAAAAATATCTATGCATATTTCACGAATTGGTAGTTAAGTGAAGCCTCGGCAGAACTAATGTTGTATTAACACATATTTAGTATCCATGGACTTCTATGTGTATGAGATTTTCTTCGAACTGTTTCTCTATTCAGCGGAAGCGCTGCGATCGAAAATATAAAAATTGAATTCAGAATCAAATGTCAAAATAATCGAGGTTGTTTACTTCCATGTACTTCGCATGTATCTCAATTAACCTGGCACATGTACATATCTAAATCTAATTTAGAATTTTTTAAGGATAACAATAGAAAATTACATTCGCTTGAATGTCGAAAAAAATTTCAAAATTGAATTCCACAAATTTCAATCAATAAAAATAAAAAAAATTAGGTTAGATCGTTTACAAACTTGGCCCTAAAAAAACAATGTAAAAAATAAATACAAAAATAATTTCCCATCTTTGCATAAAAAGTAAGGAAAGAAAAACATTTAGTTATTTGTGTGAGTCTAATTTAAACTTTTATTTTATTTTTATTACAAAAGTAATTTAAACAGTATTTTGTAGTACAATTTCTGATAATTATTTATCACTCATTTAATTATTTTATTATTTTTCAATATTATATTTGATATGACCGGTTCTGAATGTTATACTCCAGCCTTTCCAGCCCTTTTATTATTTTCTGCGTGCCATGCTTATAAATTTAATTTTCTTTTTTATCTTTGTTCAAAACTTCAATGTTCGACTTCGAAAGGTAAATTTTCTGAGTATATAACATAGACAATTTTGACATTTTTTCCGAATACAATTTTTGAATTTTCGATCGCCGCGCTGCCGCGGAATAGAGGAACAGTTAAAAAAAGAACTTATATACACCAAACTCTCGCTTTCAGTCAAGTGTTGGGGGTTACCTTTAAATGGCTTTGGACTTATTTCG
>NC_046662.1:54344856-54347981 GCF_010883055.1 Belonocnema kinseyi | reverse complement strand
TAGATCTGTTGAACCAGCGTGGGAGTTGTCTTAGAATAGTTTCCAAATAATTCGTAATATTTTTGTAATTGATGACGAAAAAAAGTAATGAATCATTTTTAAATTTTCATATCGAGTTCATCAATTGTTTCTCGGAATTCGCATATGATTGAGGTAGATCCCTCAATATCCGATAAATTTTCTCATATACGAGACTTAAAGCCTAAGCTGAAATAACGTTGTATAAACACATATCTTGTATCCATGGAGTTCTATTGACGCCAAGCTCTCGCTTTCCGTCATCCCGTTCTCGGCCTTCATAGAACTGCTGGCGCACGTAGTTTCTGAGGAGTGTAGGGCGAGAGCGGTTGCGATTATATATATATATATATATATAGAGACAACTTATATTAAGACATATATAGATATATATTAAGACAACTCCCACTCTGGCGCAACAGATTTAGGAAATGGGATTTAGGTTCGGCTACACCTGGCCCGCAGCCGCATGATGGCGCAAACGAGCGATGTGTGTGTGTGTTTGTTCTAATGTGTGTGGGTTTGAGTGTGCATGATTACTGGCAAGAAGTTTATATAACCTATATTAATTGACCTCGATAGCCGCGCATGTTTAAGCACTTTCTGCTTATGTTAAGAAGCTGGTGAGTCAGCAGTCTTTGGGAGGTACCGAATCCTCAGAGATGCGAATTTATAAATTATTATAAATATAAATTTAACCACACAGTTACATTTATTTCTTCTTATAATTAAGTATAAAATATTCAGAAACTGTTCGTAGAAAAATCAAACGGTTTGTAAAAAAGCTCGAAATTTGTGCTTATCTTCCTTATAGAAATAAGATTTAATACTTCATTTTTTTCTAGAATCAAAAAGCTGTATTTAAACTTTGACCATAAATGCCGAAGAAAGATTTCTTAAAATAAAACACATAGAGATTGAATTTGACAACATATTTGCGTAGTATAAGGAAGTATTCAATTGAAAAAAATTATTGCAAAGATTCATAAATAAAATAAGTATTTATTTCAGTTAAAATAATATGTGTTTATCTTTGATGAATATTTATTTCATTTAGAAGAAATATTTGTTTGGAATAGTGCCCATCGTATTCTACATTGAAAAAAAATTTCGTCCAACCAAGTTTGTAAATTATTGTTTTAAATGATTTATTTTTACTAATGAAATAAAAAATTCCTTCAAATAGAGAATTTCCTTGTATGTGAACTCAATATTTTATTCATCTGAAGGAATGCTTCACTGCTATAATTGCATCAATTTTTTGTATCAAATAAATACTCCTTTGGAGATCCAAAATGCTTTAACGTATCTAGAACTTTTGAGTCAAAGAAATAATTTTGATGAATGTACGACCTATTTATTTTATTCAAAAAATACAGTCAAAGAATTTTTTTACGTCAGAAATAGATATACATCTGGTTAAAATGGAAATTACTGCTGTGGAAGAATGTATTCTTGCTGCTCAGAAATAGTATTCAAGTGAATACACTTACTTTTAGATATATAATAAAGTCGTACCTTTGACGGTTTTGTAGGTCATTACAAGGGGACAGACTTTTTTTGATGGACCTTTTATCGTATTTTCCGTCATTTAGATATATATTTAAATTTTTTAATTTCTAATAACAGTTCAAGAACCAAGTTCTGGATTTAATGAAAAAAGAGAATTATTTCATAGATATCGTAATTTATCAAAGGAAATCCAGCTTAGGATGAAACAATTATTCTACTAAACTACAAGAATACCACCATTGTTTTAAAAAATTGTATAGTTGAAATACACAAAATATAATCTATCATTTGTTTGGAAGTTTAATGTAATAATAATAAATAGTCATAAATAATATAATAAGAAATTTCTAGTTCTAAATTTTTTATATTATTAAAAGTTTTTTTTTAACCATTTTTTTTTGCTTTTTTCATAATTATAGAAATTTAGGACTAGAAAAACGTTTTTTCGTGCTTCTGATTTAATTCCCTAAATTTTCAACTCGATATCGCGTTTCGTGTGAACATAATTTTGATTTGGAAAAAATAAAAAATAAATTTTTGAGGTAACGCTCATATTGCCCTAAATGTTAGTACAATTTTAAGAGTAGATTTTATTTTTTATTTTTACGGTGTAAAAAAAATTGTCAAACTATTTCAAGCACAGTCATTATTGATACTTCGAACAGATAAAGCATAGTAGCATCAATTACCTTAAAAAATAATTCCTATTGTGCGCTAATATGCTCTGTCGCACCTAGCTGTATTGGTCCTAAACTACAAAACATTTCAAATCAGTAATTTAATATAGAAAGTAATATTTCTTTATAATGATCGTTTTCTTTTCCATCAACTAAATAAATGTTTCTTCCAACATATATCATTATTCACATTTCGTTCCAACAAATGTTGATTACACCAAAATAAATGATTAATTAAAACAAATATGCTTGAATGTTAATTAAAAAAAACATATTTGTCTCAACGAAATGCAAATTTAATGATTCACAAAAAATATTTCCTTTTTTCAAACAAATATTTGTTCGTTTTTTTGGGCCGCATCAAATTTTGATTAGCAAATTACTTTGAAAGTTATCGTGTCTTTAGACTACAAACAGAAAGTTTAACATTATTTAGAGAGAGTTTGGGAATGTTTTGCGTGTTTATTGAGTTTATTGAAAAACACATTTTGAAGACTTCTATTAACCTTTGAGGGAATACCTAAAGTTGCATAAAACGAGTTGTTTTTCCAGGGAAATTGGAAGAGAAAATTGAGCGCAAAAGAAAGTAACGGGTTTGACGTCAAATACTCGAGAAAAAGATTAGTAATCAGGTTTCGTAACGCAGTAGTTAGAGTTTTGAATTTCAAACCTAAGGGTTCAGCGTTCGAGTCTTAGTATCGAGGGAAAAAAGTTTTATATTTTTTTCCATTTTTCTCAAATATAATTCGTTTAACTCAACTGCATTAGAAAGTTTCCTCAAAAGCCTCTAAATCCCCGTTTTACGCAACGTGCGTAGTCATAGAGACACACTATTTCTTTATTTCAGATATACACTTTAGAATACAAATAGATATAACAGAGTAATGCCTAATGTTTCTAATACTATGCTTATATAGG
>NC_046662.1:54341913-54344756 GCF_010883055.1 Belonocnema kinseyi | reverse complement strand
CTACGCAAATATGTTGTCAAATTCAATCTCTATGTTTTTTATTTTAAGAAATCTTTCTTCGGCATTTATAGTCAAAGTTTAAATACAGCTTTTCGATTCTACGAAAAAATGCAGTATTAAATCTTATTTCTGTAAGGAAGATAAGCAAAAATTTCGAACTTTTTTACAAACCGTTTGATTTTTCTACGAACAGTTTCTGAATATTTTATGCTTAAATAAAAGAAGAAATAAATGTAACTGTGCGGTTAAATTTATATTTATAATAATTTATAAATTCGCATCTCTGAGGATTCGGTAACTACTAAAGACTGCTGACTCACCAGCTTCTTAACATAAGCAGAAAGTGCTTAAACACGCGCGGCTATCGAGGTCAATTAATATAGGTTATATAAACTCCTTGCCAGTGATCAGGCAAACTCAAACCTACACACATAAGAACAAACACACACGCACATCGCTCGTTTGCGCCATCATGCGGCTGCGGGCCAGGTGTAGCCGAACCTAAATCCCATTTCCTAGATCTCACTACGTGAGCCAGCAGTTCTAGGAAGGCCGAGAACGGGGTGACGAAAATCGAGAGCTTGGCGTCAATAGAATTCCACGGATACAAAATATGTGTTTATACAACGTTATTTCAGCTTAGGCTTTAAGTCACGTATATGAGAAAACTTATCGGATTTTGAGGGATTTACCTAAATCATATGCGAACTTCGAGAAACAATTGATGAGCTCGATATGAAAATTTAAAAATGATTCATCACTTTTTTTCGTCATTAATTACAAAAATATTACGAATTATTTGGAAACTATTCTAAGACAACTCGCACGCTGGTTCAACTGATCTCTATATCACACACACAAACTCGCATACTAATTGGAAACGAGTCAGACGGCCCTCACGGTTTACGTTTCTATCCCCCCGAAATCAGTCCAAAGCCATTTAAAGGTAACCTCCGACACTTGACTGAAAGCGAGAGTTTGGTGTATATAAGTTCTTTTTTAATTGTTCCTCTATTCCGCGGCAGCGCGGCGATGAAAAATTCAAAAATTGAATTCGGAAAAAAATGTCAAAATTGTCTATGTTATATACTTAGAAAATTTACCTTTCGAATTCTAACATGTGCTTATTTTGAAGCTATTTTTCACCTTATAACAACTCCTTATTGGTATAAATCGTAAACATTTTCCTATCGAAGCGCAAGTACTTTAAGCTGTGACAAAAAAGTTGGAAAAATTTGAAAATATATTTTCTGTAGGCAAATAAGAATATAAATTAAATAAATATATATTTTCCTAAATTTTATGGAAAATTCATGATTATATATTTTATATATTCTATAAGAAATATTTTTGTTACGACAAAGAAGATTGCAGTGTTTCCAACTTATTTGTTACAACTTCAAGTCCATTCAATTCAATTAGGCAATTTTCACAATATACACTCATAGGATGGTGTAGTAAGGTGAAAAATGGCTTCAAAATGTGCCTAACAACATTAAAAAATGTTGGTTAATTCGGAGGTTATTGAACCTTTCAGAAAACGTTGAAATATACAGTATTTTTGCAATATCTACTCAAAAAATAAATAGATTCCCTTCATCCTCAGTTCAGTTTATATTAATTAAATTAAACACACAATTAGGCGCTCAATGTTTCAAATAAAGTTTTTTAAATCTATATTTATTTTCTAAATCACCTTAAAATAAAAAAAAAAACGACAATCCTTTCTTCAGAAATTCTTCCCTATTTTGCGTTGTTATGCTCAAAATAGAATAGCAGTTTCCAAAATATTTTTGATAAATAAAAAAACATCCTCCGCAAAAAACCTTTATTTGAAAAAATCTACGAATTTGCCAGCAATCACTTTTTCATAGGAAGCGTATTTTTTGTTTTATTTGTTAAAAATATAATTAAAAATTATATTTTTTGAAGAACGACGCAAGCTTTGAAAACAATGAATGGAAAAATACAGCTTATCCAAAAAAGAGCTACAATTCTTTAGGGAATAATTTTCCGATAGGACGCATAGATTTGTTTTATTCGTAAAAATAGCATTGAAAATAAAAAAATAACATTTTTGAAAAAAAAACACAAGAGACGAAAGAAAAGAAAAGACAAAAGTTGTTCAACCAAATTTAGCTACAAATTGGTTATAAACTTCTGTTATCGAAACACACTAAAAATAAAAAATTAAGTTTTTGGAAAAAGGACACCAACTTCTGTAACAGTTTATTTATCACAATTTTTCGCTGGAAATATGTCTACAAATTTGCTTGGATCCACTTTACACAAGGATACGTATTTTGAGTTTGAGTCGTAAAAAAAACATTAAAAATGAACAAATGAAATTCATGGAAAAGCGACATAAGTTGAAATAAAATGTTTTTATAACAAAATTCACTTTTAGAATAGGGTGCACACTTTTTTCTATAATAGACGCTTTGCGAGACTATTATATTATATTTCGAGAAAATGTCTCAGAATTCTGATATTAGAATTTCATGGGTTTTCCAAATTGGCTGAATATGGATTGAAAAATTAATTAAATTTTTTTCAGATAAAAACTTTCTCCCAATTTATGACGATGTGGAATGAGAATAAAATGTACGTTACAAAAAAATTATTCTGTTCCGAGAAAATTAAAATTGAAGATCACGATATTATAGTATGACCGAATTTTTTTTTGCTATAAATACGAAAAAATATATTTTTTAAAATAAATGATAATATCTTAAGCAAACATCAATGCTGAAAAGCTTAAAGAAATTATTAATGCGTTAAAATTGTTACTAACATTTTAATCATTAGTTAAAATAATTATTGTGTCAAAAAATGATATTTTG
>NC_046662.1:54307903-54341813 GCF_010883055.1 Belonocnema kinseyi | reverse complement strand
TTGTTAACTGATCTTGAATGCTTAGAATGTATTCATTGCGTGAACTTGTTATTGGTAGTGGACCAAATATATCCATAGCTACTTTGTCGTTAGGATTAATTGGTGTATCTGGAATGATGGCTTCTACTTGTCGTCTGATCCTTGTTGTTTTCTGGAGTAGGCAAATAGGACATTTTTTTACAAAGCCGATGATGTCATTTTCCATGTTTCTCCATTCACCCAATTGTCTAGCTTTATCGATGAATTTTGCATCTCCAAAGTGCTGTCCAATTATGGATCCGTGTGTTTCTTTAAGAATTTCTTCTTTTTCACTCTGAGTAAGCTCACTTTGGGGTGAGTAGCATACATGTATTTTATTTACAGTATTGTTGCTTAAGTAGTTCAGTAATTCGTCAAGCTTAATTTTTTCGAGTGGTATGATTGTAGGGTCGATGAAGTGTAACCTGACAATTGTTAATCCTCTATTAATGAATCCTTGTGTTACGTTTGCAAGTATGTTTAACCATATTTCTTCCCTAAACTCAGGTAATATGATTATACTTGGGTCGTTCGAGGGTCTTTTTTAGATTTTCTTCCATAGCTTTCCTCCAGCGTTGGCTTTGTTGATGACTTGAGTTGATGTTTTATTGGTTGTCCATACTTCGTAGTTCGCGTATAGGTCTTTGTCATATTCAGTGGTATCGTTGTCTTTCTCATTTCTATTTTCTTTTGTGGTTATTATTGTGATCTCTTGACTAGTTGATGGCTCATCTACCTTTTCTGTTATACTTGGTTTTGTGATATTTTCTATTTGTAGAATTTCTTTCTCTCCTATATTTGTACTGGGGATATCTTGTTCTAATATTATTTTTTCAATACTGTCCAGGGTTGGTGAGGGTATCATTATGTCTCTGCTCTTTTCTTCTGTCTGGATTTGTGTTGTTGGCGTATTTAGTTCTCTGTCTTCCGTAGTTACTTCGTCAATATCTGGTAATTCATTTTCTAAATCTTCGATGTTTATTCCTGCTTTTTCTATTGCTTCTTGTAGATCATCGTGAATAGGTAGCAGTCTGGATAGAGAGTCAGTCACTTTATTTTATTTTCCTTTTATATAATCTATTGAGTTATACTTAAATTCTTCTAATCTTAATCTCCATCTCAATAATCGAGACGATGAAATTTTTACATTATGTAACCATTGTAAAGCCTGATGATCAGTTTGAATATTAAAACTTCTTCCTAATAGGTATTGTCGTAATCTTTGTGTTGCCCATACAATAGCTAAAAGTTCTTTTTCTGAAGTAGAGTAATTTTGCTCTGCTCTATTAAGCGTTCTTGATATGAAGCAACAAGGATGTCCGTCTTGACTTAATACTGCGCCTAATCTTACATTGGATTCGTCAGTAGTAAGGGTAAATTCTTTGTTGTAGTCGGGAAATTTCAACACTGGGGCCGTACATAAGGCATTTTTTAAAATATCGAATGCTTCTTGATGTTTTTCAGACCAATTGAAGGGATTATCTTTCTTTATTAATGTTGTCAATGGTTTGGCAATATGTGAGAAATTTTTTATAAATTTCCTGTAATATCCTGCGAGTCCTAAGAAGCATTGTACTTCCTTCAAATTTGTTGGTATTTTGAAGTTTTTGATGGCGTTTATTTTTGCTGGATTAGGTTTCATACCTTCACTTGTTATCAAGTGTCCTAGATATTCGAGTTCGGGTCTCAAGTACTCGCATTTGTCTGGTTGTAGTTTTAGTCCGACTTCACGTAGGCGTTCTAATATTAGTGTGAGGTTTTTGTTGGGTTCTTCTATAGTACTTCCAAAGATGACTATATCATCCAGATATATAAAGCAATGTTTTCTTATTAATCCTCTTAGTGCTCCGTCCATCATCCTCTGGAACGTAGCAGGAGCGTCTTTTAGTCCAAATGGCATTCGTAAAAATTCACAATGTCCTTCTGGGGTCGAGAAACCTGTATATTTGGATGAACTGGCGGACATTGGAGTTTGATGAAACCCTGAACTTAGATCGAAGGCGGAGAAAAACTTTGCTTGTCCTAATTGGTTTAAAATGTCGTCAATACCTGGCAAGGGGTAGGCATCCTGGTCTGTGTCTTCATTGATTTTTCTGAAATCTATTACCATTCTCCATTTTTTTTTCCAGAACTGTCTGGTTTCTTTGGCACAATCCAAATTGGAGAATTAAAGGGTGAATTGGATTCTTTTATGACATTCTTTTCTAACAAATCATTTACTTGTCTTCTAACTTCTTATTTATGGCACTCGGGAGGCCTGTATGATGTAATGTTGATTATCTTTCCTGTTTTTAATATTATTTCATGTTCGGTTAACTTCGTGCAGGGTAGAGGATCTCCATCCAATGTATACACGTCGGTGAATTGTGATATTATTTTCCAAATGGCGTCTGTATTTTTCTCTTCTACGTGATCTAATCTTGTTTTATCCAATAGATTTTTTATTCTACTATTTGTTTGCATTTTGTACCCTTTTTACCATAACTTCCGATATTTTATTTATTCTAGTTATGGTTTCGTATTTAGGGGTTTCAATTTTTTTGGGTTGTGATCCATAATTACTATACGGCACTTGTAATTTTCCGTTTTTTATTTTATATATTCCGTCTGGAATATGAGGATCGTTTTCGATCCATACCTCTTGATCTGTTACGTCGGGTATCGTGATCATATTTATCTGTATTGTATGTGGTTTTATGTATTCTCCGTCATCGTGTAATGGTAGTTTATGATTTTCAATTATTAGATATTCCGGTGTTATGGAATATCTTTCATCATGAACTATATGAAATAGGTGTTTTTTACCGAAATACCATATGTAAGTTGCTTTCAATGCGGTATGTTTATCTTTTCCCATGATAAAATTCTTTTTTAATTCAATTAATTTTGTTTCAATGGGTATTTTATTTTCTTTTATTATATTAATTGAAGATCCAGAATCAACTAATAGTCGGTATGTTGTTGCGTCACTTCTTCTTCCCAATATGGATTGTAGTCTTCCACTGTTTCCTGGTATTCGGCCATTTCCTCGTATTGATCTTGTTCTTTTATTTCCTCTAGGCTCATAGGTGCTGAGTGTAAACATCCTTGCTGTTCCTCCTCCTTCTCTTCTTGGATACTCCTGATGCCTTGTTCTGGTGGTCGTTTTAAATATTGGCCTTGTGGAAATATTGTCTTAGCAAAACATTGATTGGCAAAATGTCCGGGCTTCCAACATTTGTGACACTTCATTACAGATCTGTCTTGTGATATTTGATTCTCTACACTATTTTTATGTATGTTGATATTTGTTTGGGATCTTTGTGGAATAAATTATTAAATCATTGGTAACGGGTTGTGTCTAATTGGTGCTCTGAATGTGTTGTTATTTCTCATGGACGTGCTAGGCTGAGCTTCTTTGAGCCACATCTCCATTTCAATTGCATTGTTTTGGGCTTCAGCAAGACTGAGAGGTTTTTGTGCCTTTAACTGTAGTCCAATTTCTCGTCGTAAGTTAAGTAGATATTTTTTCAAGCATTCTTCTTCTTCAAGATCTATAGCTATTCGTCGTTTCATAGGCTGACTATGTGCTGCTTGAACGGCATATTTTAATTCATTGACTACTTGTCGGTATCGTATGCTGTAGTTTTGTATTGTTTCCGTTATTCCTTGCTTGCAACTGTCTAATTTGCTTCGAAGGGCACTTACTGACCCTATTTGTTTTAAATTTGAGCGTAAAGTTTCATATAATGTTTCGAAGTCATTAATTTGTGTATATCTGATACATTTTTCTGCTTGCTGCGTTATTTCTTCAGCAAGAATGTAATCTAGTAACAGCTCTGGTTGTGAACATCTTTTTTGTGCTCTTTTAACTATTTTAATAAAATCTTCTACACCGCTATCATCTTGTCCATTCAACGGTTTAATTGTCCTTATCAAATCCTTAGCTGGTATATTGTTTATGCTACGTGTTGACTGGCGTATTGGGACATAATTATCTTCTTCTTCCGATGTAATACTAGAGTGTGTTTTTTCAACAGTCATGTTCCTTGAGTAATCATGATGTCGTAATTGGTTTTGAAGAATTCTGTTCACCTCTACATCGTTATCTATTGCGTGATCTGTGTTTCCTAATGGTGCCTGCCCTTCACTTTCCCTTTCCTTGGCATTTCTTAATGTGTTGGGTGAAGGTATTTCAGTTTCTTTTCTTTCGTCACTAACGCTGGATATAGAGTTTTATGCTTGACCTTCGATTTTTTTTATGGTTACTTTCGTTATCGTTTTCGTTTTCTTCCTCAGTGTTGTCAGAGGTGTATTCTATATCTGTTTCGATTTTTGATTTCAGACCCACTGACTCTCCTAACAATGCTATTTCTCTAGTCCTGTTTTCATTTTCTCTTACTAATATTGATACTTTCAGGTCCATAGTACTCAATTTATTTAGGATGTCCTGTAGTGCTTGATCTACAGTAACGGGAGTTGGGGATGGTGCTCTCGACATGATGGGTGCGAAGGCGAAAGAGTTGGCAGTCTGTTCGTCACCGTCTGAGTCTTGGGAGTTATAACCTATCAGATTTTCCCTATATGTGTTGAACGCCAGTTTTCCTGATTAACTACTACTTTGTTTAGGTGACGGGTGTTCAGTGTCGCGATTTGTTGTTTGCTTTATTACCTTGATATTCGCCGACTAGTTGCTACAAACTAGTCAACCATACCAAGGCACTGAATTATTTTGTTGACGGTAAGATGCCTGGAGTGCAAGGGCGATCTTAACGCAAACCAACAAACTTAACCCCACCGGAAGTAGAATTAATTATAATTCGACTTCCGTCGCCTTCCGCATTCCGCAGAGGGGATTTATACTCTTATTGGTTTGACTAATGATAAGTGTATTTTTATGCTTACAATTTTTGTTGTTGATTTTATTGATGTTTGTTGACGTCTTCTAGATGTCTTCTATTCGGGTTGCGCTGTGTTGTAGCTGGGTCTTCTTCTTCTGAGCCTTATTGCACTGCTTAGCACGCTCAAGGACTTACCGTCTATGTGACGAGCCCCAATTTATTGTCAAATTTCTTTTAATAACTTTTCGTAGTATAGGGGCTACTCAGTTCACCCACTAATAATGTTATTAAATTACTCGTTAACATGAGACTACGTCGTAACAATAGTCTGTATCTTCTTTTTATCTTTTCTTTCTCTTTATATTATCGGGCTATACCATAGTAATAGTCCGGAATACTCTGGTTTTGGCGAGAACCGTGGCTCACTTTTTTTTTTATCCTCCAGGTCCTTTTGGATCGATGATAGGGCAATTTTGACTTCTTGTTGGCAACCGTAGAAGCCTTTAGTCGTGTTGCTCTATGCTGGCAGGATCGCCAAAATGTAACGGTCCGAAATGATAATTTAGTTTTTTAAAAATAAGTGTGTCATAGAGACACACTATTTCTTTATTTCAGATATACACTTTAGAATACAAATAGATATAACAGAGTAATGCTTAATGTTTCTAATACTATGCTTATGTAGGCGGTCCCTTCTATTTTTCCAAGGGCTTTTGGGAGGGGCTAATGCCTGGCGTTACACAATAAAGATACAAATTTGCCTCGACCACGGCCATGATGAAATTTTTACGCCGTCCTAATAAATTTTATCTGGGTGTTTTTAAAAGCGATTATAACCTTGTTGTGTTAGAACCAAGACTCTGAGCAGGTGTTACTTTCTCCCATATCATTGCATTAACAAGACTAAAAGAAGAATAAATATTTACTCAATATGAACTATCAGAAAAAAGACAAGAAGCTAGGAATTTTTTCAGTCTGTTTCAAAGAGAAATTCGTGTTTGTAGAGGAAAATTTATACTTCATTTATACTTCTCACGTAAATTGGTATTAAAAATAGTAATTTTGATGTACTTTGTCAATTGTTTTATTATTTTGGGATTGGCCGGACCTTTTTTATAACAAGATAAAGATTATACGTCTTATTATTTATAAAAAAAGGTGACTGTCATTATTTATTGCTTTGATCAATTATAAAAAAACCGTTTATGCCTTAACAAAACTCCAGTTCGTAATTGCGTGACCTCGTATTTTTATTTTTATTTTTCATACACAAAGCAACTTATTTGGAATTTTCTAAATGATGAATTATCACAGGATAATTTTAAACAAAATTCATCATAAGTGTAATATCTGTTTTTAATCTTCATTGTAAAATACCAAAATCGGTCAACAGTTCGAGGCTTGATGAAGAGGTTACATATACCAATTTTTGCCATAAAAATGTAAGTACAATAATAATTGGTAAATAACATCCTTATATGTATTTACGTGAACAAATAATTTTTTAATCAATTTAAAATAGGTAAGTTGTTTAATATTACGGAATCTTAAACCAAATTCAAATTTGCCCTTTTAACTAATATCCTTATAAAAGGAAAAAAATTGTAAGTAAGCATTCATTATAAAAATCAGTGTATGTTTAGTTAACAGTTACAAAAGAACAAACTTTTAAAATTTGGATTCTATTGATTCATTTACATATATCACACTAACCCGTAATGGCGGAAAATCTGAAGTCAGTCTGCCAAAGAAAATAAACAAGATTTTTTTACGCAATTTTTTTTCATCAAAGAAGTGGAAGAAAAAGTAGAATTTTCTATTTTTGCATTGCTTATTTTTTTCTTGGAGATTTTTCATAAAATCTTTATCATAGACAAATGGGGATTCTGTCCGATTGGATAATGGCTATAAAATAAACATCAAGAACTGCAAAATCAGCTTTTATTTTTAAAGTACAAACTTCAATGGCTCATACACTGGTTGACTGACATTGGATTTTATTTAATTTTTTAAAATCTCAGCGCGATATTTTATTCAATAAAAATATTCTAAAGATATGTCCCCATGCGACTATCACATGTTACAAAACCAAAAAAAAATATTTGGCAGGGAAATATTAGGCATAGTACTTTTTAAAAAGCCTTCGTGACACATCCACAAACTTTGGAGATGTATTTTTCATAAACAATGACTGTCCAAAATGTGAAATTTGTGCACTTGGACAGAAAATTTATTCAACTTTACTTCCTATATCGAAAATTAAAAACAAGTTTAATCGATGTGCATCCCCCCAATTATTGATTAACATAATAGAATAAAGTAAGGACCGGCGGAACAAAATTTATATAGGTGAGTATTGCCGTACAAACTAAAACGATACCTGAGTGACTTTGCCACTTAGGTCAACTTTTTCATTGCCAAATTTAAGAAAAATCACCCTAAACGGCAATGTGACTCCTGTATGTTTTCAGTTTGTACGGCATAATAAGTTATCGCAGAAATGTACTTTGCAATACTAATCGTATTTTGAAACAGTTTACGTGAGAGATAGGCAACAATGCATTTAAATTCTAAATTTTAGGGACACCCTCTAGACTTTAGAAAGATGGCTGATTCCACAGGTCTTGTGGTGAAATTATTATTTTGAGTACACAGAAATCAAGGTGGTGCTTTGCTCTTCTATCCCTTGTTTCTAAATACCATCAAATTTCACGTGTTGTTTCAGATCCCTACGTGACGCTACCATGTGTTTTTACGTGGATGTTTTTACCTGATCACCAGATCCTAATAAAATTTAATTAAAGCTTTGTCAGTGATTAAAGAAGGAAAAATATTGTCTCATAATTAAATAGGAAATATATTAAATAAGAAGTATTAAATAAAGAGCTCAATTGGAAAAGGGTGTACAAATATTTAATCATAACTCATCAGCAATTGGTACCTTTGACATATTTTAGTTGCATAAATTTAATACTTAAACTATTTATTACTTACTATTTTACCAAGTTTAACAATTGTACAAAAGAAATATCAGAAAATTCGTTTTTTTCATTGTTAATGAAAAATATTAGTTCTAAAAAAAGAGTATCGACATAAGTAAGATTCATTTTGATCAGATCTCTAACTTTTATACAGAAAATTATTGTCAAAATATAATATTTTTCATGATTTTTCCAAAAGATTAAAAAAAATGATTAATTAAATTTATATGAAACTACGATGTAAATCCCTTCAGAAGATTCTTGAGAACCTCCATTTAATGTATCAAGTGAATATTTTTGGGTGAATTTTTGGAACTATACGCGAATCATAGTTTTAAGTTAAAAATTTTATTTTGATTATAAAATTCTTGAAACTCTAATTTTTGAAATAATTTTCAGAATGATGTGGTTGAAGATTACGGTTATCCGTTTAAAATATACAATGTTGAAACAGAAGACGGGTACATTCTGCAAATACATAATATACCTTTTGGACGAAATGTATTAAAAGGGAGTCCTAAAAATAATAAACCAGTGGTTCTCGTTATGCATGGTAATTTAGGATCTTCAGCAGACTGGGTTGTAACTTTTCCCAGTAATGGTTTAGCTACTGCACAACTATACATATTTATTAACTTATTAATCTTTATAGTGTATTTCATTGATATATAATTAATTGTTATATATTAGTTTACATATAGTATTATTGTATTTTATTATTACAATTCGTTTACAATATTTTCCAGCTTTTCTTTTGGCTGATAGCGGCTACGATGTATGGTTCGGAAATAATCGAGGGAATACATACTCTAAAAATCACACGATGTTTCTGGAAACAAGTTACGGATTTTGGGATTTTAGGTGAGAATTTGATATAACTTTAACTGTTTGAAATGTTTTATATATAAATAAAAAGTTATAACGAAAATAGTACCAATTAAAGGAAACTTAATAGTTAAATTTTTAGACAAAAATATTAACGATAATACTTTATTATTAATTCCTTACTCAGTTGGCATGAAATGGGAATGTATGATTTGCCAGCAATGATAGATTTCATTTTGCAAATTACTGGCCAGAAGCAAATATTCTACATAGGTTATTCACAAGGAGGGACTCAGTTCTTCATTATGAATTCAATGAAACCCGAATATAATGACAAAATTCGTTTAGGAGTGACATTTGCTCCAGCAGTATTCCTTGGAAATACAAAAGGAGCAATAAATTTGTTATCAAAGCTATCCTATCCTATCGGAGTAGGGTCAAGGTGTTATAACTGTTTTCCAGAGAAATAGTCTTTTGACTTAAAAGTTTAAGAAGTGGTACAAATTTTAAATTTCCTAACTGTTAATTCTTTATTTGTTTGAAATTCGTTTTTCTGGTTGAAAAATTCATCTCTTTGGATAAAAAATTTACTATTTTTTTTAAATTTTTTTCTTTCGGAAATAAATTAATTCGTTCAACCTTAAAACAATTAGAGAAATGTTCAACAAAAAAGATTAATTCTGAACCAAAGAAAGAAAGAATTTTCAACTAAAATAATGAATCTTCAATCCAAAAAAGATCCATTTTTACTCATTTAGTTTAACATTTAACCAAGTGGTCGAATGCAAACAAAAAATACAAATTTTGAATAAAATAATTAAGTCCTCAACAAAGGAGCATTAACAAAAGATAATTCACAAATACCAAATTACAGTTGTAGATGTATATATGCATATATTATCGAGCGCAAAGGTCTAGAACGAACAAAGAAAAAAGAAAAATATCTACAAGATTGTTGAGTTTTCCACCCAAAAAGGCAAGTTTTAAAAAGCAGTTGAATTTTTAACTTAAAGGGATAAATTTTCATTGTGTTCATGTTCAGTAAGAAAATCAAGTTTCTACACAAAGAGATGAGTTTTTAACCAAGAAACAATTTTAGTCAGGACATAAAAAAATGCATTTAAATGGTTGAACATTTTCAACAAAAAATTAAAAAAAAACAGTTCCCTTATAGTTCAAAAATCAAGTAATTGGTTCAAAATTTGTCTTTTTTGTAAAACATTAATCTTATTGTTAAAAATTAGTCTTTTGAACATAGAATTTTTTTATAACGAAAAAATATTTAACTCGAAATTTAATCTAAAAACAACAAAATTTCCTTCCTGATAGATTCAAAGACTTGAATTGCAGAATCTGCCTAATGGTAAATGAATTCGATCTTTTTTGAAATAATTTTTATAAGACTTTTTTTTGAGAATTAATTTTTTTGAACAGAAAATTAAACTATGACATTTTTGGTGAAAAAGTAATTTTTTAAATTAAAGTTGAATCTTTTTAGTTAAAAATCTAATTAGTTGTTTAAAAATTTATGGATTTTCTTAAATATTCGTCTTTTTTAGTATAAAATTAATCTTCTTGTCTGTAAATTCTTCTTGGTGATTTAAGATTCAACCATTTTTCTGACAAGTCTTTTTTTTCAACCTTGATTTATTGAAGTGGAAATGTAACTTTACATTTTTGGTTAAAAACGTATTGATATTTTTAATTGCAATCTGTTTTGCTAGAGAACTCAGCTTTTTTTTTAATTGCACTTCTTCAAGTTGGAAATTATTTTTTTAACTAAAAACTAAACTATTTAATTTTTCGTTGAATATTCAGTTCCTAATTAAGTCGTCATCTGTTTTGGTTCAAAATGAACCTTTTTGATTGGAAATTCAACTCTTTTCTTCAATTTTTTTTTTATTAATTTCTATCATTATAAAATCTACTTATATTAATTTTGGTTAGAAAATGATATTTTTTCAGATAAAAATCATATATTTGTTTGAAATTTTCTAGATTTTGTAGAAAATTCGTAATTTTTTGTAGAAACGTAATATTATTGCTTGAAAATTAATATTTTTCGTTAAGGATTGAGTTATTTAAAATAATCCTTTTCAGTTTGTCAAAAACAAATTTCTTTAAAAGAAATTTCGGTTCTACTATTTTTTGTTGGAAATTAACATTTTAAATTAAAAATTGACCTTTTGTACTCAATAACTAAATTTTTTAAATTTTTATGTGTTAGTAGAAAATTAATCATTTTGGTTTAAAATCGACCTTTTTTCGTTAAAGATTGAACTATTTGGAAATAAATTTATGTGTTTTGAAGCAGTATTTTGAAATTTTGATTTTTTGTTGAAAATTCGTTATTTTTGGCAGAAAAATAAACTTCCTGATTGAAATTTCATCTTTGTTTCGAGGATTCTATTATTACATGAACAATTCGTTTTTTGGTGAAAAACTAATTTCTTTAAAAGATAAAACCGTCGTTTTAAACAGGGAAATTAATCTTCGCGGTTGGAAATTCATCTTCTTCATTGAGGGTTTCAATTATTATTTTTTTGAAAATTCTTTCATAGTAAGTCAAAAATTAATTTATGTAAAATAAAATTGGATTATATCATTTTTGCTAGAGAATTTGATATTTGAAATTGAAAATTTATCTTTTTTAGTTGAAAATTCAACTCTTTGGTTTGAAAATGCACATATTTAGATGAAAATTCGTTATTTCTGTAGGAAATTAGTCCTCTTGTTTGAAAATTCATCTTTGTGATTGAGAACAAAACTATTAAGTTGCACATTTCGTTTTTTTTTTTTTTTTTTTTGTAAAAATTAAAAATACTAACTGAAAATTTAACTATCCCGCTTTTAATGGAACACTGAAATTTGGAATTGAAAATGGATATTTTTGGGTTGAAAATTCATTTATTTATTTCAAACATCGTCTTTTTTATATAAAATTATTCTTCTTGGTTTAAAATACATCTGTTTGCTTGAAAGATCAACTATGTATGCATCATCAAATGCATCTATTTTGGTAAAATTTCAATTCATTTTTTGAAATTCAATTGTTTGCTGTTAAATATTAACTCTTCTAACTAAAAAGGAATTATCCTATTTCTCGTTTTATATCATTATATTTTTAATTACAATTTATCTGCCGGTATCGATAAGGAATTGATTATTTTTCGTGCATGAAGTAAAATACTACAATAAAAGAAATGTAAATACTTATTAAGTAGGATGGCACTAAACAAAATTATTTTACGTACAAACATTACCAATAATGTTATAGAAATTTTTTGATTCGGTCGGGCACGTTGTAGTCTTGCCTGGATCACCCTTATTAAGAGTCTTCACGAAGAAATTCTGCGAAGATATATCCTTCACGAAGCCGCTTTGTTTTATGGTCATATCTTCGGTTAGTGGACAAGATGGGGCTGGACAAAACACGGTAATGATTACACAAACAAAACTTATATATTATATAATAAACATTTAATATATTGATCTTATAGAGTTGATTATACAGCACTTATAGCTTAAATTATATTTTCAAAACACATAATTTCTTCAATAATCTTTTTTTTTAATACCTAATATTGGATAAATTGTAAAACTCGATACGATTTTACGAAATAACTTTTTATATTCTAAATAAAATCTTATGCTTTAAACTTTTTAGACTATTTTGGCTGGGTTGCTTCCTTACTTTCCTGCTGGATGCTCTACCAAGCAGTTACTTCATTTTGGATTTGGCTTTGAAAATCCCAGTACGTATTCAGTCTCCTTAATAAAATAATACATATCACTGTTATAATATTTTTAAGAAAATTGATTCGAGGTTTATTCTGCGCAAATACGTTTCGCCAATACGAGTATGGAGTAGCCAAAAATTTGTTAAGATATAAATCAGTAACTCCTCCAGAATATCCCCTAGAAAAGGTTACAGTGCCTGTAGCTATTTATCATGGAACTAACGACTTCTTAGTTGACCCAAAGGTTAGTGGCATAAAAATTTAAATAAAATGGATGACCAGAGATTTGTGGTTATTAAATATTTAAGGCACATCACCTGATATATGGCCGTAAGTAGAACAAAAATTTACTTTTTTCAGGACATCGCCTTGCTTGAAAATGAACTGAAAAATATTGTTCGAGTTTCAATCTGCAATGCAAGTTTAAATCATTTTGATTTCAATTATGGTAGCAACATACGTATGGAAGCTTACAATGATGCTCTTAAATTGATGGAAGGGAACTAACCTTATAAATAAAAAAAAATAAAGAGAAAGTAAAATTATTTATTGAACAAAAGACTGCAGGAATTTTTCATACATATGCAAAATACATCCGAAAATAAAGAGAATGGAACTATAGTTATGGCTAAATTTAATTCATAATGCGACACGATCCTGTAACTTGTACCATCAATGATTTAATGGCTTTAGGCAACTTTAGACTTTGTTACTCCTTTACGGAAATTCTGCGAATAGATAAGAGTTTAGTTTATGCCAAACACAAATCTGAAGGTTTTTAATTTCTTTATTCTACCTATATATTATTAATAATATACAATAATGTAATTTTCTACTAAAATTATAAATAAAATAGATACAGAATGATGTTACTTTCTATTTATATTACCTTTTCCTCTAATTTTCAAATATTCAGAAAAATCAGAAAAAAAATTAGACTCGATTTGCGACTGGTTAATTTTTCATTGTCTATTCTTATTTGTGGCTTCGTTGGTTCTATACATTATGGATGCCATATCGGCATGAAGCTCAATACAATGGATATGGATTATCCTTTAGAAATCTACAGTCTTTGATGTGAAAAAAGTATAAATGTTAAGAAAATAAAGAAAACAAAAGTACTTCAAAGAAGTAGGATTCACTTTCCATTTCAATTCCAATCCACGATAAAACTAATAAGAACAGTCCGTTGCAATCAATTCACCTATTAAAATATCATATTTCACTCTTACTTTAACTTAAATTTAAAGACTAAAATATTAGTTGCTAAATGCACAGTTTGTTATCCAATACTTTATCCTTTACATTATAATAGATTTTCAAAATACTTCATCAATTTTTTAATTTACTCTGGAAATCTTAGTTCTGCATACTGTTTTCTATTTCCTGTATAAAAAAGACTCGATGAACGTTGTTTTGCACTTAAAAAATGACAAAGTTTTTCGTACAAAATCGTATATTTTACTTTAAATGATCACAAAAATTAAAATAAAAAAAATTCCAAAAAATAATCGTTGGGACAGGGAAAACTTATGTGCTTACTAAATTTTGCGAACTTTTTTGATTTCCGATAAATCTACATTGAGATATCGCTGGAACTACAAATCGTCTTTTTCAAGAGGCGTAGTCGAAGTTGCTCTGTCACTGACTTATTTCACGATATTTTTCTACAAAAAAATTACTAATCAATTTTAAAATAATGCTTTGTCACATGAAAAAAATTTTAATACATTTAATTGGCCAGTCGCCGGTCTGAGTGAAAAGGTTAGTTAATTTGGTTAATCTAATTAATTTAGTTCTTCCCTTATCAAATAAAAAAATTCCCATTGTCGCATGTACTTGTAAGTACGAGAGCCCCTTGGCTACTTGTTCGTCTTTCGTTTGTTTTGATCCGATTTTTCTCCGAAACTCATTTTCGGTCATAAGGCTGATTCCTTCGTTCTATGTCATATACAGATAACTTATGAAATATATATTTAAATTAGATAACTAATGCACATTTTTTGGGTTATTTATATTATCTTGTATCCTATACAAAAGTGAACTGTAGAAATTCCTGTATTAAGTTTAATACACATGTATTGGAATTTTTTTCAGATACGTATATTAAATTTAAGTTACTACCAAATTTGAAAGTCTAAACACACATCTGAAATTTAATACAAATGTATATTGAATTTCAGATGTGTGTTTGAACTTTCAAATTTGGTGGTATCTTAAGTTTAATATACATATCTAAAAAAATCTTCCAATACATGTGTATTAAACCTAATACAGAAATTCACTCCTGCGGCACGTGAAAGAAAACAAATGTTTTCATAACTTTGCTTATAAATTGCCAGGAGGCAAATATAAAAATTTTCTATCGCTACGCTATAGTTGCACCCTATGAGAATTTTTGATAGTTATTGAAATTATAGTTAATAGATAAATTTAATGTTAAATCTAAAAATTGGACGAATAGCCTTAACCGATATTTTTGAATATACCGCCATTGCATAACAAATATTATTTCTAACTAATTGTTATAAATAAATGTATTCATTTAACATTTTTCAACGCAAAGCATTTTACTTTTCTGTAGGTTTTTCTTTTCATTCTTTTTTTTCATCTTAATAGTAATAATAATATTATTCCAAAAGAAATCCCTTTCGACAAAATATGTACTAGGCAGTCTGACAAGTACCTGAAAATTCTAAGAGATGGCATTAGTATTCACTAATGTGAACTATTTTCGTCGAGCTTGATCCTTCAAATGACGCCGGTCAAAACTTCAGCCATTTATGTTTACACATTTACAAGTTACAGCACTGAGAAGCGACTAACCTCCGAGTTTTTTTTAATATGGAAAAATCTGAGTTTCGAGTTTTGATCAAACACTAATATCTTCGCAAGAAAACGATATCCGAGACCAAGGCCAAGCTGGACAAGTATTACCCGGATTCTGCACCGTCGATTGGAACGATTCATAAGTGGTTAATCGAGTTTCGTTGTGGCCGTACGAGCACAGTTGATGCTGAACGATCTGGGCGCCCAAAAGAGGTCACTACACCAGAAAATGTCGAAAAAATCCATGATATGATGTTGAATGATCCCAAAGTGAAATTGAGAGAAGTAGCTAACTCTGTAGGCATATCATTGGAACGTGTGGGCAATATCGTGCATTCAGTTTTGGGCATAAAGAAGCTCTGCGCGCGATGGGTGCCGCGTTTGCTCACAGTGGACCAAAAACAAATTCGTGCGACAACTTCCCAGCAGAATTTGGCATTATTTTCGCGTAAGCCGACCGAGTTTTTGCGGCGATTCATAGCCCTGGATGAAACCTGTATCCACTACTATAATCCTGAGTCAACGCAACAGGAAAAACAGTGGGTTCCACCAAGCCAAAGTGCTCTGAAGCGTCCAAAAACGCAACAATGGGTCTGAAAGGTTATGGCCTCCGTATTTTGGGATGCACATGGCATAATATTCGTGGACTATCTTGAAAAAGGTAAAACTATAAGCGGAGCATACTATTCATCATTATTGGACCGATTGAAAGTCGAAATCGCCGAAAAACGACCGCATTTGAAGAAGAAAAAACATCTTTATCATGACGACAATGCGCCTGTTCATTCATGCTTAGTTGCACAAGCAAAATTGCATGAAATCTGCTTCGAATTGGTTCCTCAGCCACCGTATTCACCAGACCTGGCCCCCAGCGACTACTAGTTGTTCCCTGACCTGAAGAGATGGCTCACCGGTAAGCGTTTTTACTCAAATGAGGAGCTCATAGCTGAAACTGAGGCGTATTTTGAAGACCTTCCGATCAAGTACTTTTCGGACGGTATCAAAAAGTTAGAAAATCGTTGGACTCGCTGTATCGACCTAAAAGGAGAGTATGTTGAAAAATAAAACTGACTTTTTCCAAAAATACGTCTCCGTGTTTCATTTTTCAGGCACTTATCAGACTGCCTAGTATTTTAATAATTATTATCTTCGTATTAATTATCATTGAAAACACAATTTTAACTTTCTAAAGAGACATAGAGATACAAGAGTTAGCAGGGAAAGATTTATGGATTTAAAAGATGCTCAAGTTGTATGCAAGGACAGGAACGTTCGGAAGAAATTATTTTGTAAGAAAAGCGTGACATGGAGTATATTCATGTGATCTATCACGTATGATGAATTTTGTGAATCTCTCTGCCTGGGGTGGTTGCTAGAGATAATGATCAGTGACCTGTTTGGCGGCGGAGCTTTTGTCTCATGACTTCGACGGCTATGTTGGCTGTAGCATCGCTACTGACAGGAGTTTCCATATCAGAGAAGCAGGAAACGAAGAGGAAAGAGGCTAAAAGGAGCACCAAAAACGGACATACCATCGAGAAGTTCCTTAACTGATCTCTTTACGAGGAAAGAAAGAAGTTAAAAGTACCCAGGTGAAAAAGTTATATATAACTTATGTATAGTGGATAAGACAATTATATGTTTGATTTGTTTTATGAACTTTACCATGTAAAACAAATGAAAAATGTCAGTGTTTTGTCCAATATATATAAATTATATATAATTTTTTACCTGGGTAGTAGAACATCAGCTACGTCTCCGGAGAATATTTCGATTGGAAGCTATCAACCGACCACTAATTTGACCACTACTTCTATTGAAGGAATAGCCTTCTGCGTATTTTTCTAGCGAATTTTCCGAAAATAAAAATAGTCAGTGAAGACGATCTTGAAAAACGAAGGCGTCAAATTATAGACGAGAACCTCTTCCCTAGAAGAATCATCAACCGAATAAGATCAGAGGTTGACACTGCATTCCACTAGCAACTCCAGGTTGCGCAGGTCAAAAAGTGCTTAACTGGAAGCCGAAAATAAATGGAGACGTTTTTAGATGTCGCTTTTATGCAAAGGTTCTGGAAGAGAACCCGTGAGGGGAGAACAACAACGTCTCTTCATTAGTGTCCATTCCGAGCTGATGCATAGAGTGACCGAACAACATCTGGCAATAATTAGCAACATCGTACCCCGCAGTTGCGATGGAAGAGAAGGATAGTTGGATAGAAGAGTACGTGTGGAAGATAATAAATAGGTTGAGGAAGCGTAAAGTGGGGATATGAGAGAATATAGGGAGTGAGGAGTAGAGTAAGTTTTTGAAAGAATCGTTATAGGGTTCAGATTCACCGAAGAGAGATTATAGGAGTAGATAAAAGACAGAAGGCAGAGAAGGATAAGTTGAATGACGAGGAGATAGAGAAAAATATAAGGAAGTTATGATGGTCAAAGTGAGCACTGCTGGACGGTATAGAGAACAATACTTAGCTGTATATCTTTACTTTCCTTTCCCTTCTAACTAGCTTCTTCCTTCTTTCTGTCACTTTATAAGCGCTCATCTATAAAGAAAAAACGACATAAATTTCAGTAAAATATAAATATTCGGTAAAAAATAATATTATCCGAGATAAACGAGAAACTTTTTAAATTTTCTACTCCGTCTAAATTATTAAAATCTTCTTTAAAGGTTGCGAAATATGAAATTTAGGAGAAAGCCAGCAGTAAGTTTTCAAACCTCTCAATCATTACTTATCCAGGAATATGAACACAGAAAAAACAAAAAGTTAAAAGCGTTTAAGGTGTAAGTGCTGAGGGTAATCTCGGTATGCAAACAACTGATAATAGGCCAGGTGACAATAAAAGATGACAAAACTTTGGTACCCTTACCAAACTTCATTTTTTTCATGGCGAGATTCACCCCGGAATTTTCACCGGTCAGGCTTCTTATCTTTTTACCTTTGATAGTAAACCATTACAATGACATGGTGCTGTGATGTATAATAGTTTTGTTATTATTAAGTATACTGGTTACCGCCACATGTATTTTTTTTACCTCCCTGAAGTCTGCGTCTGGTTGTCTTAAAAAATTAGCGTTCTTGAACAGGGAATGGACTAGTTGTTCGGAAATTTCGAAACGATTATAACCAAATTTATTAAAAATATATGACTAATTATCCCGAATTTCGGCAAACCGGAAAACTAAGTGTTCTGAAAGTGTCCATAATTCCAAAAATAGAATTCAACCCTTTCAATCAATCATTTATTACTGTTAGGTGTCCAAATTATGATTTGTCAGAGTATCAAGTAATGAGGCCCACATAAAATATAAAACACAGGCTTCAAAGCTGAATATAAGGTACGTTGTAGTAAAGTAATATGGAACATTTAGATCAATATCCTATCTGGCCTACACGTGTGGCAATAATTTAACTTAATTTTAGTAAATCAGTTAATTATTAAGTTTTCTAAAGTGTTTCAACACCAAGTTATCCTATCTGGTTGGCTAATGAGGTGCGCGCTTCTGTTTCTTTATTATTAAAAATTAAAAATAATTATCTAACAAAAAAGTCCATAGTTTTTTTTTAATGACGTACCTATATTCATGTGAGCAAGTGTTTAAAAATGTGGACGTTACATCTCGCAGTTAATTAAAATAAGCTATTCAGATCCATTTCATTATAATGACATATTCGAATAATTATTTTTTTTCGGTTGAAATGCAATTATGTCAGAGATATGTATATGTCTATAGAATAAAAATGTTTTATTTTGAAAAAATATGGTAATCAAGGTAGTTTATGAAACTAATTTCGACAAGTCTATGGGATTTCAAAGAAGTTTAATGACCATAAGATATGTTGTTTTTTAATCTGTAGAATTTTCAAAACATTCCAATTGGTTTTAAAAGATTTCAAGTTGACATATCTTGTAGGCAAATATTTGACAGAATTTCTTAAAGACCCCAAAGAATTTTTAATTTTTTCAATAATATGAATGAATTTTGGAAGACTGGGTATATTCTAGGGTGTTCAAAAATAGCCCAGGGAATTTTGAAGATATGTGAATAGATTCAATTAATTTCAAAATATTAAAATAATTTAAACGAGTTTCAAAGAGGAATTACAAAAAAAATTTTAGGTTTTAAAAACTTTTAGAGTATTTTTAAATTTAAAGGAATTTTCAATTGATATTAGTTTAGATTCCGCGTCATTTTTGAAAGCTTAAAAAAGTTCCAATTGATTCTAAAGATTTAAGGGAACTTGGCAGATTTTAGGAAATTTTTAAAGACTTTAAGGAATTTTTTATTTAGTCCAATAATTAAAGAAATTTCAAAGGATTGGAAATATAATAGGGCATTTTAGCAGATTTAATAGGATTTCCAATTCATCTCAGTAATTTCATTGGATTTCAGATGAGGATAACAAAATTATGAAGTAATTAAAAAATATTGTAACTAAATATATATTTAGTTCTAAGATTAGGAATATTTTAGAGTATTTAAAAGTATTCCAAGTCATTTTCGAAGGCGTTAAGAAGTTTAAAGTCATTTTTAAAGTTTTCATAGCGCTTGAAATATTTTAGGGCATTTCCCAAGATTCTAATGATATAAAAAAATAATAATTTGATGGAATTTTAAAGGATTGGAAATTTTTTGATCGCATTATAAAAGATTTCAAGGAATTTTCAACTAATTTTAGCAATTGATTGCAGAAGATTTTAAATACCTTAGGGTATTTTACAAGTTTTCAAGGTATTTCCAACGAACAAATTTGGATCTCAACGAATAAACGAAAACCAAAAAAACCCTACTGCAATCTGAAAAAAAAAAACAAAAAGCAAAAAATAAAATAAAATAAAATAAAATTTTCGGAAAAAAATAAAAAGGAGGAAAGAAAAATGAGAAGGTAGCCAACCACATCCCCTTCCTTCTTTTTTTTCCTTCTTTCGTCTTTTTTTATTTTTATGATCATCAAATTGCAATAAAATAAAAATAAAAAACATAAATAAATAAATTTGCATTACCAACATTTCGGCACTCGTACAGTCCCCTTATCAAGGCAAGAAAATTTTAATTGAAATTGACAGCACCCACAAACAGGTGCTCTCTCTTTGATATCTGAGAATCGAATGAGGGTCAGTAGGCCAATCTGTTGTAAACACAATATAAATATTTGTCTTAATTACATCAGAAATAGAGAAAGTAAAAGAAAAACAGAATTCATGAAACAGCTACGTTATATATAATTAATCATATTAGCATAACTTTTGTTTAACCCATCAAAATCGGGTTCTTAATTAATAGATAACTTTTTCTGTTTTTTAATATAAAGCATTTCCATGAATTCCCTCTTTCTCTTATTACTTTCACTATGCCAAATTTGAACATTATCCCAGACAAACTCATGGTCAACATCAACAAATGCCATTGTATGTCTGTCAAGAACACTTTTTTAACAGCGTCCTAAACGAACATCACATTTGTGCTCCTCTATCCTAGTATCAAGAATTCTGCCAGTTTGTCCCACTTAATTCATCCCACAGATCCTGCAAGTGATCTTATAGACAACAACACCCTTTTCAAAATTATTCAAAGGATCCTTGCAAAAATTTATCACCGAATCCATTTTAAATTAAATGCAGAAAATAGTATGAATTTCAAATTTATTTAACATGAGTTCAATAGTTTTAGAAATTTGACCAAAAAATGGAAGAACAAAAAGTATTAAACGAACTATATTCCTTTAACTCTTTCTGATTATCTACAAGCAAATTATTAATGTCTTTTGTTTTTAATTTGTTGAACTCTAATTGCAATATGTTTCTCAATTAACTCCTTTGGATAATGATTTAGAAAAAGGATATTCCTAACAATAATCAAATTTATTGTGTGAAATGAATAATGGGACAAACCTAAAGCTCTGTCAACTAAGTTTTTAATTACTGCAATTTTGTTTTGAAAGGGATGAGCAGAAAAGAAATTTAAAATTCTACCTGAATATGTCTTATTTCTGTACCAATTTGTAAAAATATTACCATTCCAACCCTTAATTACTTCTATGTCCAAAAAACTGATTTTATAATCCTATTGTATTTCATGACACATTTCTTCTTCATTTCTTCTCAAGCAGAATCCCCGTTTTTAGTCGCAAGAGGTTCCATGACTTCCAATTAGAATAAGTAATTACATCAGTTTTTATAATTCAAAAAAGGTAACTTGGAATAAGTTGAATGAGATTTAAAAAAGTTTATTTTCATTACACATAAAATTTCCTGAATTATTTCTAAAAATTTGGAAACATTAAAAATTGTAGTATTTAAATACACTTAACATTTAAGACTTTTACATTAAATTTTGATAAGATATAATAGATATATATGTAAAATGAAAAAAATAATAATAAAATTCGATAAACAAAGGACTTTCACATAATGAAAGGAACTCCTTGGAAAAAATGTAAATAATTGTTTTGGAATAAATTCTAACAGAAAAGTGAAAAAAGATTGCAAAACATTTTTTATTATTTCCTAAGATGTCCAAAAAGCATGTAAATATTTTGAAGCAAAATTTTGTAATTATTCTATGTTACTTAACTTTAGAAGAATCAAAGAATATAATTCTTTCAAATTTGAGTAAGTCTAAGAACTATTCAAAAATTTAGAAACGATTTGAAAATAATTAGAACTTGTAAACATTTTTAAAGGAATAATGAACATATCTTTTTATTCCCGAAAATCAATTTGGAAATATTATTTTTAAACATTTCAAAACATTGCAAAAGATTTCAAATATTCTCAAAGCATCTGAAAAACTTTAAAGGTTTTTTTAAATTTTGCAGTATTAAAAAAAAATCAGGAAAAATTTGAATTAAAAAGTTAACAAAAATTAAATAATCAAGAAGATTATAAGGAATTTTTTTTCTAAATTTTGAATGATTTTTTTGATTGTTGATATTTTTAAATCTCTAAAAATTAAAATAAAATGTCTTAAAAATCTCCTAGAAACTTTTCTGACACATCTGATATATTCGAAAATATATAATTTTTAATATTCTTAAAAATTTTATAATAATTATTCACGCCTAAATTTGTAAGCAAACTGATAATACTTATTTTATTGTATATGAAATCTTCACAAAATCTCTTATGCTTTAAAATACTTATCTCAAAATTGCAAAATTTAGCTTTTACAATTTGATTGTAATTGTAAAAAAATTTATTGTAATTGAAATTGATTGTAAATAATTGTAAAATAAATCCAACAAAATTTATTTTATGAATAAATATCTCACGATTATAAAAAGAGAAAAAAATGGTAAAGGTAAGACTTTGTATCATTTTAATAATTAATGAACATATTGTTAGTTTATTTTTCCTTGATTCTGGCCGAGGTTCAAAAATGGTACCAAAAACTGTCGTGAAATTTTCAAAATCAAACTGTAATCTCTGTACATTTATTTTTTAAATTAAAAATAGTAATACTTTTATAAATATTGCCAAAATTTATTTGAATATGATACACATTGATTTTTGTTTTAAAAATTCCTGTAAATAGTTGGTGTTTCTTAAATTTTACGATATTTGTGTACCATGTTTGTCCTTAGGGAATAGATTTCAGGAATAAAATTATAACAATATATCCATTAGTTAGTAAAATACTATGAAAAATCGCCTTTCAAATTATAGTTAAAGTTAACGAAATAGATATTTCTCTTATTGTTTTTTAGCACATGATTTTTCACTTAACGTAAAGCAGATTCAAATACACTTCAAAAATAAAAATAAGAAAGTTCAGATATTCACGCAGTTTTCTGTTCAGAAAATCCCACACATTTTTTAATGAAGTTCCTTTCCGTAACACATTCAAAGGAAAATTTTACAAAATTTTTGTCAAATGATTAGTCTTTTGAATGAGGTCAATTTGAGAACTTTTTGGATTTTTCTCTTAAAATCCTCAAAATTGTGATTATAGCCTAAAATAGCATGAAAAGAGATGTATCAAAAAAGAACCTAGAGGATTTAAAATTTTTTTATTTTATTGGACTTAAAAAATTTTTAGAAAAATTCGAGTCTTTTTAAAAGATGTTTAGGACATTTAGAAGTTTGGAAGATATCAACGAATATTTGATAAATTTTGAGAAATTTTTTCCAGTTTTTAAATATTTTTAATACGTATGAAACAAAATTAATTCCAAAAAAATATTTTTAACTAACTACATTTTTCTTAAAATTTTAAAAAAGCATTTAAGATGTAAAAAACTGGACTGATATAATCTTCTAAAATTTTCACAGGATTAAAAAAAAAATTTAATTTCCTTGAAATCTTTTGGAATTCCCTTAAAGGTGCTAAAGTTCATTTTTTTGAAATCTTTGAAGATGTACATTTTCAAAAAATTTAAGTTTAAAATTAGATTTGAATCTCTACCATTCTTCTAAATATTTCTTGAATTTACTGGATTATTTACGTTTTTTAAAACTTTTTAATCTTATCAAATTGAAACTTTTGTAAATAAAAAATATTAAAAATTTTCAAACGATTATTAGAAAAATGATTATTTTTTTCGAATATTTTCAGACCTTCTAATCTTCTAATTTTTAAGAATTATTTAAATTTTTCCTGACTTTTTTGCAAGTTTTAATTATTTTATTTTTTAATCATTTCAAAATTTCTGAATACCTAGTAAACTTACTAAAATTTAAAAGCACATTTTACAAAACATCATAGACATAACGAAAAATGGTGTAACAAAATTGCGCAAGAAAGCTTAATAAGGGGACTTCCGTTTCCGGCATGAAAGTGTAAAGTAGTGGGAATTATTGATGCTGAGTTTTTCTCATATTGTTGTGAAATTTGAGGTGAGTGGATTGTGGAAGTGGGTAGCGACAGAGATAGGCGAGACAGGTACAAGACAGCCACGGTAGAGGCACGGAATTAGAAGGCGTGAAAGTTTGAATTTGATTAAAGCCTAGCGGAGCGAGTATCTCGGTGGAAGAAACAGAGTTAGAGCAGGAAGTGTTCAGTACGCCGAAAGAAGAGATAAAAGAAAAGAAGGCAAGGGGAAGTATAAAAAACTAAAGAAAAGGAAAGATTAAGAGCAAAAAACGTAAGGTCAATAGAAGCATTTATCAAAAGGAAGAGAGGGGAGAGGGAAAGCAGTGAAGAGAAGGAAGATATCGGGGCGAGTGTAAAATACCAGAAAATGTTTAGATCGCCGCAGGAAAAGCAGAGTTTGGTAGGGAAAGGCGATAACAGTAAGGGTGTTGACGGTGGCGGAGATGAAAATGAAGTGTCGATGAAAGTGGAAAGACTAAAGGAAATTAGAGAAGTGATGATAGAGGTAATGAGGATCTATGAAGAGAAGCAGGAGAGAAGGGGAGAGGAATTAAAGAAGGAAATTAGGCGGAAAATGGCTGAAGTTAAGAAAGAAAGAAAAAAATGGGAAGAAATCCGGGAAAAGTTAGAAAAGAGGATGGAGTCATTGGAACAAAAACTAGAGAAGCAGGAAGAGGTTAATAATACAAAGGTAGAGGAGATAAGAGGTAGGATGAAGAAACTTGAAAGCTCGAACGGGGATTGCGGTGGGGGCGAGAGTGGGAATAAGGATTTGGAAAGGCCGACAAAAATAGAACAAAGAATAGAAATAAAAGAGAGGGAAGAAAGAAAATTAAACTTAGTGATAAAGGGTATAAGATTAGAGGGGAAGAAGCTGGAGGAAGGGGTGTACGAAGTACTAGAAAGGATTGATGCTAGGGTAGAGATAGAGGAAATGCGAAATGTAGGAAGGGAAGTGAGAAGAGGGGAGATAATGGCACTGGTAAAACTCAAAAAATGGGAAAATAACAGGGAGGTGATGACAAAGAAGATGTTATTATATGGTAGTTCAGAGAGAATAGAGGATGATCTGACACAAGCAGAAAGGAAGATGCAGTATAAATTAAGGAAAATAGCGGAAGGGAAAAGAAAAAAGGGAAAGAGAACATGGGATAAGTATGGGAGAATTCAAATAGATGGAGTATGGTGGGATTCAGATGAAGAAAGGGAAGATATAGTAAGAAATAAGGTGCAGGCAAACTAGAAGAGGAAGAAACGGGAGATAGGAAAATAAGAAATATTAAGAAGGAAAAAAAGATGAGAAACGAAAGTAGGGAAGAATGGAAGATCTGTTACTGGAACATAGCAGGATTGGAGAGAAAGGATAAGGAGTTTATGAGAAATTTAATACAATGGGATGTAGTCATAATGATGGAGACGTGGCTAGATGAAAAGGGACGGGAAAGAGTAAGGGGAAGGTTACGAAAAAGTTACAAATGGCAAGTGCAAAGTGCAAAGAGGAATAATAAAAAGGACAGAGCAATGGGAGGAATGGTGATGGGAGTACGGAATGAATTTATAACAGGGAAAGCTAAGAAAGACAAGAATAAACAAAAAGTAGGAGTAATAGTAGAAGAGGCTATGATGGGAGGAGAGAAGTGGAAGGTAGTGGGGATTTATGTGAACGGCGATATGGAGGAGAAAGCAGAGGAGATTAAAGAAATGATTGAAGAAAATAAAGAAGAGATTAGGATGATAATAGGTGGTGATTTCAATGCGAGAACAGGAGACAGAGGAGGAAGGGAATGGGGAGAAGAGAGAGAAAGATCATCTAAAGATAATGTACTAAATGGGGAGGGAAAAAATTTGTTGAAGAGGTTGCAGGAGTTGGGATGGTGTATCTTGAACGGGAATATAGAAGGGGATGAAAAAGGAGAATATACACGCTCAGGAAGTCAAAGGGGAACGGTAATTGATTATGTGATAGTGGATGATGAGGTAAGAGAGAAGGTTAAGAAACTATAGGTAGGAGAACATATTGATTCGGATCACTTTCTTTTAATAGTGACATTAGAGGGGCAAAAAAGAAATAGCAATATGTGTAAAAGCGGAACAAATGTAAAAAGAGAAAATTTCAAGGGAAGGAATAGTTAAAGTTTTAGGAATAATGAAGGATGGAAAGGCACCTGGTATAGATTAGATTCCAAATAAAGTATATAAATATGGAGGGGAGAAACTATAGGAATGGCATGGATAATGTGTAATAGAGTATGGAGAGGAGAGGGGTGGTCAGAGTTCTGGAAAGAAGGAGCAGTTATACCAATAGTAAAGAAAGGCAAGGGAGAGGAGGTTAAAGATTATAGTGGGTAACGTTGATGCTAACACTGCATAAAGTATATGTAACTATTTTTTCGGAGAGATTGAAGATAGAAGTTGAAGAAAAATGATCGAGTCCCCCAATCAGACAGGGTTCAGAAAAGGAATGGGGGTAATGGACAACATATTGGTTCTGAGCTATCTAGTAAATAAGAGAATTGAACGGGAAAAAGGGACAATGATAGCAATGTTCGTGGACTTAAAGGCGGTGTTTGACTCATTGGACCAAAAAGAAATAGAAAAAGTTATGATAAAAAAGGGGATAAGAGAGGGATTAATAAAGAGAGTATCATATATTTTTAGAGAGACAAGAAGCAGAGTAAAGGTAGGAGAGGAAGTAGGAGATCGTTTCTGGTTAGTGAGAGGTGTGAGACAAGGGTGTCCTCTGATCTTACTTTTATTTAATTTAATAATATCAGACTTGGAAGAAGAAATTAGGAGAAAGGGTTGGGGAGGAGTTAGGATAGGGAAGGAAAAGATATATACACTGGCATACGCAGACGACATAGTGTTGATGGCAGAGGATAAAGAAGGGATGGCGGGAATAATTACAGGATGAGAGAAATACTTAGATGGGAAAAAGCTGAATGTAAATGTAGAAAAGACAAAGATAATGAGGTTTATAAAAGGAGGGGGAAGAAAGAAAGAATTGATATTAAGATGGAAAGGAATAAAGTTAGAAGAAGTCTGAGAGTATAAATATTTGGGATATATCTTGCAAACGTATGAAGCTCATACAGCTCATATAAGAGACATGATAAAAAAGCACCAGGGTTAATGAAACATATATGGGTAATAGGAAAAAGAGGGTTAAAAAGAATTGGAGAAAGAGAATGTGGTTATTTGATACGCTGGTATGACCGGTATTAGGTTATGGATCAGAGGTATGGGGATGGAAAGAAAGGAAAGATATTGAGAGTTTACGAGAAAGGTATATAAGGTGGACACTAAGGGCAGACTGGAGGACGCCAGGATATATGGTGAGAGAAGAAGCGCAAAGCGATAAGTTAAGTATTAGAGCAGGAAAGAGGGCATGGAAATTTGAGACGAAGCTGAGGGAGGGAAAGGGAGGGAAGTTGGCGAGAAAGTGTTTGATGGAGGTAGAAGAGAGGAGAGGGAGGGCGATCGAATTAACGAGATGGGAAGAAGAAAGAAGGGAGTTCTTTGATGATAGAGAAATACAAGACGGGACTGGAGTAAACTATGAAGAATTGGAAAAAAGGGAGAGGGTAAGACAATTAATAGAAAGATGGAAGGCGATTGAGGAATCAAATTACAATAAATGGTATAAGATGGTAAAAAAGGAAGGGGTGCCAAAGTATTTAGAAAAGGGATGGAGAGAGAGAAAGTGGGCCAGAATAGCAAGATTTAGACTGGGAAACGAGGTAAGGTAGGGGATGTACTCGGAAAAAGACAAGAACAGAAAGTTTAGAAAATGTGAATGGGATAAAGAAACATGGGAGCATGTATGGGAAGGATGTAGGAGAGGAATGGAAGATAAAGGAAGCTGGCAAGAAAATCTGGTTAAGATTCTAGGTGAAGATGGATTAGGAGAAGAATGGATGAAGGAGTTGGAGGGTGCTAGGGCAGCGTATGAGGGAGAATGGATGAATACACGTGAAAAAGGTAAATGGAGGTATAAAAAAAGTGAAAGAAAAAGGAAACGGAAGTCGCTTAGATTAGAAGCGTGAAAATTGTAATTAATGGTGAAATAAAAGTTAAGTAAACTAACATGCGTTTGCGTTGTCATGCTCTCTCTCTCTCTCTCGCTTGAACTCTCGCTTTCGTTAACATTATGAATAAAGAAGGCTTAATAAGAGTTAAATTCCTTATTTTTTCTAAAATTATATAATATGGCAAAATTGCGAAATAATTTTAAAAAATTCTGGTTTTATTTTAAATTTTCTCTCAGAATTCATTTCATTTTTGGTTGAAAAATCATTTTTTAAATGAAAATCAAACTATATGTTTAAAAATTGAACTATTTTGCTGTAAATTCGATTGTGTGTGTTTTTTTTAACATTTCGCCATTGAAAATTCATTTCTTCCATCGAAAATTAAACTATTTAAAATTTAAAATTTTGTAAAATAACTATTTTTGTTGCTAATTTAACTGTTCTGTTGAAAATTCGATTTTGTTGTTATTGAAAAACATTTTCTTATACTAAAAATTAAACTGTATCATTTTTGGTTGAATTTTTATGGTAGGAAATTGACATTTCTCAGTCTTAAATTCTTATTTTTTGGTAGCAAATTATTCTTCTTGTTTAAAAATTCATCTATTTTAATCAAGAATTCATTTCTTTGGATGAAAATGCATTTTTCGTGAAACTTCTTTTATTTTGGTATAAAATGGTTAAAAATTCATCTATTCTTTTAGAAATTAAACTATTTTGCTGAAAAATTGTTGGTTGTAAATTGATTTTTTAAACTGATAATGTAATCGTTTTTCGTTGAAAATTGATCGATTTTGTTAACAAACAGTTTTGTTCTTTTAAAATTGATTTTGAAACTTTTGAATTTCTGTTTTCGGTAGAAAGTTATTGATTTGAAAATTAAACTATTTGTTTGCAAATTTAATGTTTTGCTTGGAAATTTAAATATTTCGTTGAAACGGAGTCTTGTCTCCTATTCCTATATCTATTTACATCAAGTCAATTATATTTGCCTCTTCGCAATAAGCCTAATGGTTCTAAGGTAACTCGGGATTTCAAAACCTGAATAAATTCGTGGAGCAGCTAGATCGTCATTCGTGAGGTCGGGAAAGCTCGGATTCCTGCTCGGGCATGTTTCGACTTTACAAAGGCTGAGCTTCGCAGAATTTAACAGAGCCGACTCACGGACACGCTACGTTTGAATGTGTCGCTCCCAGATGGGAGAGTGGTGGGGGCTGAAAAATCGGGGGCCGTTCATTTTTCGGAACGGTAAAAATTAAGAAAGGTAAAATTTTAGAATGGGTTATAATACATAATGGTAAAACATAGGAATAGCAAAAAGTAGGAAAGAGCAATAAGTCGGAAATCCAAAACTCTGAAAGGTATTTCTTCGGATACCAAAGAAGTGGAATGGGTGGAAATTCAGAAGCGTAAAAATTAAGAGGGTGAAAAATTAGGAATATGTAAATATACGGAGAGGAAAAATTCGGAAAGTATAAAAACTTGGAATTATTAACAAATATACCTATTAGCAGGTGTATAATTGCTTATTTATAGTAGCAAACAAATGTTTATCGCAGTGAATTTAAATATTATATCATAATACATTTATGTTGTACGTTGAAAATTGTTTTTAAATGATATAATGATAGAAAATAATTATTTTTTCGTGAAAAATTTAAAATGATGGATATCATAAATTTATTATGATAAGCTATTTAAATTTACTGTGATAAATATTTGTACTTTCCGAATTTTTCCTCTACGGATTTTTACTTATTCCTAATTGTTCACCCTCCTAATTTTAACGTTTCCGAATTTTTACCCATTCCGCTTCTTTGGTTTCCGAATAAATACTATTCAGAGTTTTGGATTTCTGATTTATTCCTTTTTCTGAATTTTTGGTATTCCTAAGTTTTACCATTATGTATTATAACCCATTCTGAAATTTTACCTTTCTTAAATTTTATCCGATCCGAAAAATGAACGGGTCCCGAAAAATCCCACGTTCTGGAGACACTGGTCAGTACTAAATCAACCACTACCCGGTAAAGGTGGCGTTCCGACTAGCAAACTCTAATCGAATTACCGGTTGTGCTTCGAGACATCAATTGTTGGTGGGTGAAGCCCGATTAATAAACCCCGACTTAATAATTTTGTTTAATCCTAACCCTAACTTAGAAATAACCTGTGCAAGTGAAAAAGATAAAAAAGGGAAATCGGAAATCACTTTCTGATTTCGAGAAAGAAGTCGCCGGCGATAACCAACCTAAAGAGTAGTTGACCCTTAAAATTTTTCTAGCAATAGTACCATAAAAGAATAAGTGCTTTCCCCAAAAGAAACTTAAAACTTTAACTTCTTTCGCTTTTCAAGAATCTGCAAGTTTGCTATTTTCATTACTCTCGGTCCTCTGCCTGAAGGATCTGGGAATTTTTCCTTTTTTATTTATTATCCTATTTTTCTTTACTTCTTTTTACTCTTTTTACTATTTCCTTTTGCTTCTATCTTATATCTTCCATAACGTACCTCTTACTCTCATTTCCCGGTCCTTTGCAGAGAGGATCTGGGATCCGTCTTTTCATTTATTACTCTCGTTCCTCTGCGTAGAGGATCTGGGAAATTCTCATTTCTTATTTACAAGCCTGCTTTCTTTACTTCTTCTTTCCTTTTTACTACTTCTCTTGATCTCTACCTTATGTCTTTCATTACTTTTCTCTTCGTCTCAATTATCGGTGCTCTGTAGAGAGGATTTGGGATCCTTTTTTTTCATTCTTTTCATGTATTTATTTCGCGAAGTTTTCTACTTCTTTCCACTAGTAAAAAGAGTACTTTCTACTAGCTCTTGATACTTCCATCTTATGTCTCTTATTACTTTCCTCTTCTTATCATTTCTCGGTCCTCTGTAGAGAGGATCTGGATCCTTTTTGTTTTAGTTTATTATTCTCATTTCTCTGTAAAAAGGATCGGGGACTTTCATCCTACATCTCGGTCCTCTGTTAAGAGGATCTGGGAATTTTATCTTCGTCGTTCTCGGTCCTCTGTCAAAAGGATCGGGAATTTTTTCCACCTACGTCTAGTTCCTAGATCAAGAGGATCTGGGATCCCATTCCAGGCATCATTAATGAACCTCCTGACCACCGCCAGAAAAATTTATTTTGCCTCTAGATGGACCGATCCCGCGTAAAACGGCCGAGCCAGCACAAAAGCTAGACAGAGAGGTATCGGCAAGACCATTGCTGATTAGCAGGAAAACCCGGGGGCCTATATTCCCTTGTCTGCCAACCTTCGCCGGAGAGCACGCCCGGAAACCCCGACCAAGCGGTCCTTGAGGAAGAGGTTCTCGAGGAGCTCAACTTTTCTCAGGGTCTTTAGCAGGCCCTACCAAACCTAGGAGGATATCCATCGCCCTCCTATCTATCCACCTTGGAGATCGAGGAGCTTATTAACTTCGAAGAAGTGTTGCCGGACCTAGGCATCGATCTTCCGACCGAAGAGGAGTCCCCGTCACCTTGTAAATTGCACAGCCCATCTGCGAAAACTGCAGATCTTTATTCAGTAGGGCAGCAAGACCTACGAGAGCTGCGGGCATCACCAATTGAGTTTTCCCCAGCTAAACTCCTTGAGCTGTTGCCACCTAAACTCGTTTATTTCCTCTCAGCGATACCAAAGCCCCCTCTTAGGACTATCCTCAGGAAAAATTCCAGCCTTCCATCCACGAATACAGAAAAATCCAGCGAAAAAAAGAGACCAAAGACTCACTCTTCCTCATGACGCACGCCCACGAAGTTGAGGACTTACCCGTCACCAAAAAAAATTACCTCGAAAGCAGCAGGCTCACGCCCAGGTGTACAGCCGACACCTCTTAAAGGCGTTTAGAATAAGAAAGGCTCTCAAAGGGAACGTTGTTCGTCCAAGAACCTACCGGAAACCCAAAAGTTTGAAGTCTGTAGTCATTCGGCCCCAGCTGGCCACAGTGTGTCGAAATCTTTTTTGACATCAATCGACTGTATTATTAACTCCTTTTATTCTACGACCCGACTGATCTTTCGTAACTTGTGATCCTACGAATAATTGTGTCATTCATTGTATATTTCAAAGAACCTTAAATTTAATAAAATTGAAATTTAAAAACTCCTTGACAATACAAGTTATATACCTTCTTGTTCAGCTTATGATAATTATTAATTTGAATTACTAGAATTTTTTTTAGTGCCAATTTTAAATTTTGCGCCAACTCCTCGACCCTAATGCAGTCGCAGTAAATCAAAGCGCTTAAAATAGTAGCGGCCGTCGAAAACGCGTTAAACTTGTACAGTAATAATTGTGGAGAAAATACAAAATTTGTGAAAAGCCAAAAATAATTAGGGTATCTTTTCACGGAGACCTGTTTTAAATTAATCTTTGAATAAGTATGACACATCGAGTTTGTATCTAGTTTATCAACCATTGGAATTTGTTATAAGCCAGAAAAGTAGCTGTAAGTTAATCCCATAAAGAATTTTAACCCTATAATTAATTCAAAACATACGAGTACCTTCGTCAAAAGGTACCCGTAGATCATTTTGAAAAATATGTAATTTTCGTTCTTAAGAGCTCCGTAAGTCTGAAGCGACATGTAAGTATATTTTAACCAGATGTGCAAATTATCTTTATGAACTTCTTCAATTGGACACAAATTGAAAAATGTATTAGAATAATCGATAAAAGTGTAGAAAAAAAATTTACATTTGCAAGTAATACGTAAACATATTTGGAACGTAACCTCTTCAAATTAACTGCTTTCTTTAATACAAGTACATCTAATCAATCAGTTATATCAGTGTACGTACATATAACTGATTCAATTAGTAATTTTCGTTTTATTAATCCAATCAATAAATCTCTATCACTTGTCAGTGACTCAATTATAGTTACAGAAATTAGTAGAATTCAACTGACAATCAGTTCGACATTCACGACCTTGAAGTACCACGTGATAAACAAGCTAATCAGTGCGCCCGTTTCCCCTTCTCTGGGCAGCATTGGTGGGATCCCCCTCCAGGATGATATAAGTAAATGTTTACGTTCTCGGACAGAGGCTATGAATGCGGTTCTAGTGTATTTACTTTTTAGGGTAACTTTGGTAATAGAAGTTGTTTATGAAAATTTTCTCTGAGAGTTATGCAAGAGCTTGAAATTGGCACTTAATTTCTATGCAAGAAAAAATTTGAGATAACCAATAGTTCCACCGTGGTACTGTTAGCTTTACGTGCAAACTTTACGTAAAGCTGGCAGTACTATGCATTCATTTAAACACAGACCTCACAATTTAGCTTTTAGGTATTTAATGAACCTTCAATGAGCTTTTGATTCCAGCATAAAAATACAATGTTTGGGTACGGTTCGAGAAAATTAAACACTACTGATATACTTAATTCCCAGTTTAATGTCGCATTCATTTACAAAGAGTTTTCTAGTGTTAGGAGTTTCTTTTTAAGTTTAATCCTTTTAGATTGCTGGGAAATATTAAAAACTAATCAAATACTTTTTCTAGTCAGTTTGTTATAGGGTGTTTTTTTAACTACTCTGGAGGTAATGCGGCAGCTTCAAATTAACCCTCAATTCTTGTGAAAGAAAAAAGTGGATATAACCAGTATTTGTGACATGGTACTGCCAGCTTTGCTTCATAGCTTTACGTATAACTGACAGTACCATGCCTTTTTTCTGATTCCGAGCCCAAAATTTAATTTCTGGGTATTAAGGGCATGTGACACAGCTAAATACATATATTACCGACCACAGTTTTTCAGTTCACTGAATGTTTTTTTGAACCTAAGAACTTTTTTTGTAAGTAAAATATCGAGCTGAAACTTCGGGAAATGTATTA